>NW_027403675.1:0-2744 GCF_003265705.2 Callorhinus ursinus
AAAAAAAGACTCAAATAAAATTAAGAGTGAAAAAGGAGACATTAGGGGCGCTTGGGTGGCTCAGTCAGTTAAGCGTCTGCCTTCAGCCCAGGTCATGATCCTGTGGTCCTGGTATCGAGTCCCATGTCAGCTTCCTTGCTCAGCACGGAGTCTGCTTGTCTCTCTCCCTCTCCTCCTGTTCCTCTTCCTGCTTGTGCTCTCTGTCTCTCTCTCTCTCAAATAAATAAAAAAAATATTTTTTTAAAAAAAGAAAACAAAAGACATTACAACTGAGACTGCAGAAAAGGGGGATTGTGAAACTAAACAATTACAAGCCAAAAACTCAGATAACTTAGAATAAACAGATCCATTCCTAGAAACAAGCAACCTACCAAACTAAATCAGGAAAAAATAAAAAATCTGAACAGACCAATAGAGACTAAAGAGATTGAATCAGGAATCAAAAACCTCCCAACACAGAAACCTCCCCCAGGACCTGACAGCTTCACTGGAGATTCTATCAGACAGTCAAAGAAGAATTAACACCAGTTCTTCTTAAACTCTTCCAAAAAATTGAGGAGGAAGGAGTACTTCCAAAATAACCTTGTGAGGCTGTCATTGCCCTGATACCAAAGCCAGAGAAGGACTCCACAAGAAAAGAAACCTACAGACCAATATCTCTGATGAATCCAGATGCAAAAACTCTCAACAACATATTAGTAAACTGCATTCAAGAACACATAAAAAGGATTATACATCATGAGCAAGTAGGATTTATCCCTGAAATGCAAGGATCATTAAACATACACAAATCAATAAATGTGATACATCACATTAATAAAATGAAAGGAAAAAATCACATGATCATCTGAATAGATGCAGAAAAAGCACTTGACAAAATACATCATTTAATAAAAACCCTTAGCAGATTCGGTATAGAAGGAACGTACCTCAATGTATTAGAGGCTATACGTTATGAGCCCATGGCTAACAGTATACTCGCTGGTGAAAAATTGAAAGCTTTTCCTCAAGGAGCAGGAACAAGATGTGGATGCCCACACACACCACTCTTATTCAGTTTGGTATTAGAAGTCCTTGCCAAAGCATTCAGGCAAGACAAAGAAATAACAGGCATCCAAATCAGGAAGGAAGAAGTGAATCTGTCACTGTTTGCAGATAATACGATTTGGTATATAGAAAATCTAAAAGGCTGATAGAGGTCAGTCAAGTTGCAGGATACAGAATCAACTTATGCAAATCATTTACATTCCTATACACTAGGAATGAAACGTCTGAAGAAGAAATAAAGAAAACTACCGCATTCACAATAGCATCAAAAACAATAAAATATTAGGAATAAATTTAACCAAAGATGTGAAAGTCCTGTACACTGAACTAGAAGACTTTGCTGAAAGAAATCAAAGAAATGCAAAGACAAACAAATGGAAAGACATCCTCTGTTCATGGATCAGAAGAATTTATATTGTTAAAATGTCCTTCCTGAGGAAAAAAGAACAAAGCCATAGTTACCACACTTCATGACTTCAAACTATACTACAAAGCTTCAGGAATAAAAACAGTATGTTACTGAGAGGAGAAGCAAGATGGCAGAGCAGTAGGAGACCTAAATTTCATCTAGTCACAGGCATTCAGCTAGATAGGGATCAAACCATTCTGAACACCTACAAACTCAACAGGAGATCAAAGAGAAGAATAGCAACAGCTCTCTGAACAGAAAAGCGACCACTTTCTGGAAGGTAGGACGTGCAGAGAAGTGAATCCGAGGCGATTTTTGGGACGATAGACGGCAGGGGAGGGGGTCTCCATCAGGCACTACTAGCAAGTGATAGAGCAGTGGAGCACAAAATCGGAACTTTTAGAAGTCAGCTCTACTTAGGGATGTCACTCCAGTGGCTAAGAGGAGGGTGGAGCCCTCGCTGGGACAGTGTGGTCTCAGGACCCTCGGGGTCACAGAAAGACCAGGGGTGCCTGAGTGCAGTAGAGCTCCCAGGTATCAGGAGCGGGAAAGCTGGCTGCAGATACAGAGCCAAGGAGTGGGCTATCAGCTAGGGGTCGCCATAAAATGTGATCCACAGCACATTCGGGCCACTTCTTCTCCAGCAGGGACCCCTTGTTTGGGGGGTTGAGTACCCACCCCACCAGATTCATTCCCCTGCTATGCATTCTTGTACCTCCTTATACTTTTCCAATAAATGAGCTTGACCACCTGATCCGTGGCCATCTATCCCACTAAATGGTAAACTCCATGAAGTGAGGGCCAGGCTGGATTTTGCTCATCGTTATAACCGTTCAGTTGGTATGGCGCCTGGCACAAACGAGGAACCATTTGCACTGAGTGTATAGGCTACGTGGGCTTGTGTCTCTCGTGTACCCGTGAATAGTTTCTTTAAGGAGCAAGTGCAGAGTAACAACAGGGAAATGGTCCAGTTTACCAGATGCGTGAGTGCCCACTGGGGCACTTTTTTCACAGATAAAATACAGGACCCCTGCTTAGAATCTCAGCCAGGTAACAAATGACGTTTTAGGATCTGTTCCAAATATTGTTCGGGCATAGTTATACAAAAATTACTTGTTTATGTGATATTCTACCGTGGCTGGGCAACCAGGACCTTTATTTGCTAAATCTGACCACCCTGTGCTGGAGCATGCCCAATTCTCTTGATGCTTCTATGCCCTTCCTTCCTCCCTGGCAGCGTGCTTGCTCAGGTGCCGGCAAGAATAAGATCCCCTGCCCTCAAGGAACC
>NW_027403676.1:0-2744 GCF_003265705.2 Callorhinus ursinus
TTAGGTCCCACATGGCCTCCGGGGACAGCCCCTCATGAGTTCTCGGTGCCCTGCTGATTCTTGGGCATAGCCCAAATCTCAGCTTCTTCGTGATAGGAGCAGCCTAGCAGCTGAGGGTCGCACAGGTCCTCCAGGGCCAGCCCAGCAGCTGCAGGTCCCACAGGTCCTCCGGGAATAGGACCTTGGTGGGTGGTCCAGCAGGTACTTGTTCAGGTGGCTCTTGTCGTGCCACATGTCCTCCATCTCATTGGCCAGGTCAACTCCCATCACCTGGTGATAGTCCAAGGTCATTCAGTGAACCTCCACCACTGACCCCAAAAAACACCTGCACATAGTTAATGTTACCCTGGTCCCTGGGGATGTAGGCCTAAGACTGTGGCGGGCACTCATAGCTGAACTCTTCATGGGCCACCCAGTAGAAACTGGGGTAAAGGGTGCCAAAGAGGGGGGACAGGATCTCCATACCCATGTGGTCACAGAACTTCAGGTCTGCGTCCGCGCACACCCAGTCATCCAACTCATGGAGGAAGTGCTGTTCCCAGAAGCGGCTGATCAGCACCACACACTGCATGGACACATCCTGCCAGTGCGGGGTGCCACAGAGCTCAAGGACCACCACCCTCTAACCCTGCCAGAGGGGCACACAGGCCCGGCAGCCGGCTGGTCGGTGAAGACCTAGTAGGTGACTCTGTTTCCCACCATGAGAGGTGACCCTGTGTCCCACCATGAAGTGCTTCTCCGCCATCTGCAGGAATAGCTCCAGGAAGAACACATAGCTACAATGGTAGTAGACAGGGTGGGACAAGGGTCACTGCCAGAGGCTGGGAGCAGGACCCCAAAGCTGGGGGCTGTGCAAGTGTGCACCTTCTCCAAGGCGGCAGGCCCTGGGCTGCTTTGAGCAACAGCCACCCTCCTAGCCTGTCCTGAGCAAGTCTGCCCATGAGCCCTTCCTACCTACTGCTCCCAGAGATGGGGGCCATCAGCACCCCATCTTACAAAAGGAAGCCTAAGGCTTAGGAGGTTGGAAACCTGTGCAGTCCCACAGTATCCTGGAGCCGGGAACACTCCCTCTGTGCTGAGCTCATGGGCAATCCCACTGGTCCTATCCCCACCTGCCAAGAGTTGAGCACCTTGGGGCACAGCCCTTGTTTCTGTGCCCTACAGACTGGATAGAAACAGCAGAGCCAGCCACCTGCCCCATTTTGTTTGGAGTGGGATGTTGCTGGCCCCCACAAAGCTGTCTCCACCTCCTGTAGGGTCCTCCCTTGAAGGTTCCTGGGCATCCTGCTAATGAGGTCCTCAGTAAACAACTGGTATTCCTAGGAGGGGTCACCCTAGAACTCCCCCAGATCAGGTCCAGCCCATGGGCAGGGAAGGGGAAGGAGGACCTCTGGAGGAAGGGGGGGCTTGCTTAGGCCCTAGCCTTGAATCCAAGGGTGTAAGCTTCCGGGTCCAGGTCTACATCTCCCCGGCCCTAAGAAGTTGGGAGTCTTGTCCAACAGCCTCACATGGCTGGTCCCCCTTTGATGGTACTACCTGTTCCCCACCATGTGGAAAGCTGCTCCCCCATCGTCAGGCGAGTGTGGTGAACCCCTCTGAAACTGATTTTTTGTGCAGACACCAAGGCTACTTTTCTGTGCCCACCCCATACCTAGCAGTTTAGTAAACTGCTCACAAAGGGAAGGCAGGCAGTGCATTTAAACAGGGGACAAGAACACACACCCAGCAGGCATGAATCAGGTCATCAGAGGGCCAATCCAGGCCCAGCCAATGGGGAAACAAGCCATAAACGAAGCAGGGTGAGGGGGGCGTGAGTGCCCCTGGCAGAGGGCACAGCCAATGCAAAGGCTTGGAATCAAAACTGAGGCACATGGGGGACAATCACTCCCCTGGGTGGCCCACAGAGTGGCGGGCCATGGTGGGAGAGGTGAGGCTGGAAAGGATAGGCAGGAGGGGAGCAGACCACAGAGAGCCCCAAAGTTTATGTTCCAAAAATATCACTCTGGTTACTGGAGGAGAATGGGTTCTGTGTAGAAGAGGACAGGGAGACACTAACCCTAACCCAACCCTAACCCTAACCCCTAACCCCTAAACCCTATCCTAACCACTAATACCAACCCCAATAAAATCATCACAAAATCAGCAAAATATATCCTTATACCTTTCTTAAAATAGATGTAAGAAGCCAAATCAAAAAAATTGCAAAACCAAGAGCTCATAAAAATATTGTGCAACAAAGCAAGTGACTCTTCACAAACACCTGAAAGTTTATTCAATACAGTGAAACCAAGCAATGTTATACACTGCAATGAATTTTTTAAAAAAAACATGTGGTCATATGAATTGATGCAGAAAAGGTTCTAACCAAATCCAATATCTGTTGCTGACATAAACACTCATGAAAGCAGGATTAAGGGGTAATTTTTTCAATAAATCTCTAGTAAACACTATGCTCAAGATTGAAGATTGACAGCTCTACTCTGAAGTCAGGAACAAGGACAAGATGCTGGTTTTCACAGGACAGATATTGTATGATTCCACTTACATGAAGTATCCTGAGACACACAGTAGAATGTGGCTGCAGGGGCTGAGGGGAAGGGGGTTGGGGAGCTGGTGTCTCCTGCATACAGAGTCCCCCTCGGGGAGAAGGAAGAAGTTCTGGAGAATCACGTGCCACCGTGGGAACTCAGCTAAGGCCAGAGAACAATGTACCTGAAATGTTTTAAGAGGTCAATGTTATTACA
>NW_027403677.1:0-2744 GCF_003265705.2 Callorhinus ursinus
CCACAATTTATTTTTCACAGTCCATCGTCTCTCATAGTCTGTCTCCTCCTCCAATTTAACCCCCTTTATTCTTCAGCTCCTATCTTTTTTTTATCTTAACCTATATCGCATTATTTGTTTCAGAGGTACAGATCTGTGATTCAACAGTCTTGCACAATTCACAGTGCTCACCATAGCACATACCCTCCCCAATGTCTATCACACAGGTACCACATCCCTCCACCCCACCCCATGCCAGCAACCCTCAGTTTCTTTCCTGAGATTAAGAATTCCTCATATCAGTGAGGTCTTTTGATACATGTCTTTCTCTGATTGACTTATTTCACTCATAATAACACCCTCCAGTTCCATCCACATCATTGCAAATGGCAAGATCTCATTCCTCTTGATGGCTGCATAATATTCCATTGTGTATATATATATATATATATATATATACCACATCTTCTTTATCCATTCATCTGTCGATGGACGTCTTGGCTTTTTTCACAGTTTGGCTATTGTGGACAATGCTGCTATAAACATCAGGATGCACGTACCCCTTCAGATCCCTACATTTGTATCTTTGGGGTAAATACCCAGTAGTGCAATTGCTGGATCGTAGGGTAGCTCTATTCTCAAATTTTTGAGAAACCTCCATACTGTTTTCCAGAGTGGTTGCACCAGCTTGAATTCCCACCAAAAGTGTAGGTGGGTTCCCCTTTCTCTGCATCCCCGCCAACATCTGTCGTTTCCTGACTTGTTAATTTTAGCCATTCTGACTGGTGTGAGGTGGTATCTCATTGATTTGGATTTCCCTGAGGCCGAACGATGTTGAGGACTTTTTCATGTGTCTGTTGGCCATTTGGATGTCTTCTTTGGAAAAATGTCTGTTCATGTCTTTTGCCCATTGCTTGATTGGATTATTTGTTCTTTGGGTGTTGAGTATGATAAGTTCTTTATAGATTTTTGGATACTAGCCCTTTATCTGATATGTCATTTGCAAATATCTTCTCCCATTCTGTCGGTTGTCTTTTGGTTTTGTAGACTGTTTCTTTTGCTGTGTAAAAGCTTTTTATCTTGATGAAACCCCAATAGTTCATTTTTGCCCTGGCTTCCCTTGCCTTTGGCGATGTTTCTAGGAAGAAGTTGCTGCGGCTAAGGTCGAAGAGGTTGCTGCCTGTGTTCTCCTTTAGTATTTTGATGGACTCCTGTCTCACATCTAGGTCTTTCAACCATTTGGAGTCTATTTTTGTGTGTGGTGTAAGGAAATGGCCCAGTTTATTCTTCTGCATGTGGCTGTCCAATTTTCCCAACACCATTTGTTGAAGAGACTGTCTTTTTGCCATTGGACATTCTTTCCTGCTTTGTCAAAGATGAGTTGACCATAGAGTTGAGGGTCCATTTCTGGGCTCTCAATTCTGTTCCATTGATCTATGTGTCTGTTTTTGTGCCAGTACCATACTGTCTTGATGATGACAGCTTTGTCATAGAGCTGGAAGTCCGGAATTGTGATGCCGCCAGCTTTGCTTTTCTTTTTCAGTATTCCTCTGGCTATTCTGGGTCTCTTCTGGTTCCATACAAATTTTAAGATTATTTGTTCCATTTCTTTGAAAAAAGTGGATGGTATTTTGATGGGGATTGCATTGAATGTGTAGATTGCTCTAGGTAGCGTTGACATCTTCACAATACTTGTTCTTCCAATCCATGAACATGGAATGTTTTTCCATTTCTTTGTGTCTTCCTCAATTTCTTTCATGAGTATCTTATAGTTTTCTGAGTACGGATCCTTTGCCTCTTTGGTTAGATGTATTCCTAGGTATCTTATGGTTTTCCATGCAATTGTAAATGGGATCGACTCCTTAATTTCTCTCTCTTCTGTCTTGTTGCTGTATAGGAATGCCATTGATTTCTGTGCATTAATTTTATATTCTACCACTTTACTGAATTCCTGTATGAGTTCTAGCAGTTTTGGGGTGGAGTCTTTTGGGTTTTCCACATAATGTAACATATCATCTGCAAAGAGTGAGAGTTTGACTTATTCTTTGCTGATTTGGATGACTTTCATTTTTTTTCTTGTCTGATTTCTGTGGCTAGGACTTTTAATACTATGTTGAATAGCAGTGGTGACAGTGGACATCCCTGCCGCATTCCTGACCTTAGGGGGAAAGCTCTCAGTCTTTCCCCATTGAGAATGATATTCGCTGTAGGTTTTCCATAGATGGCTATTATGATATTGAGGTATGTACCCTCTATCCCTATACTCTGTAGAGTTTTGATCAAGAAAGGATGCTGTACTTTGTCAAATGCTTTTTCTGCATCTAGTGAGAGGATCATAGGATTCTTGTTCTTTCTTTTGTTAATGTATGGTATCACATTGATTGATTTGCGGATGTTGAACCAACCTTGCAGCACAGGGATAAATCCCACTTGGTTGTGGTGAATAATCCTTTTAATGTACTCTTGGATCCTATTGGCTAGTATTTTGGTGAGAATTTTTCCATCCGTGTTCATCAAGGATATTGGTCTGTAATTCTCCTTTTTGATGGGGTCTTTGTCTGGTTTTGGGATCAAGGTAATGATAGCCTCATAAAACGAGTTTGGAAGTTTTCCTTGAATTTCTTTTTTTTTTGAAACAGTTTCAGGAGAATAGGTATTAATTCTTCTTTAAATGTTTGCTAGAATTCCCCTAGGAAGCCATCTGGCCCTGGGCTTTTCTTTGTTGGGAGATTTTTGATGACTGCTTCAATTTCCTTAGTGGTTAT
>NW_027403678.1:0-2743 GCF_003265705.2 Callorhinus ursinus
GCACACATTACCTATGCTGAACAATGCCAAGAAACAATATATTGGTGTAACAGTTGTCTTCTAAAATAAACATAAAAATTGAGCCCAGACCAGCAGACAAAAGCAAAATACTTATTTCCCAGCAGCACAATTAAGCTATATTCTAAATCGAGTATATCTTAACTAGATATTAGGGTTAGGGTCAGGGTCAATTTGAATATATTAATAATGCACAGCTTTTTGTATGTCAGTCGTAACTCCATAAAGTGTTTTTAAAAAATAAAATGGGAGAGAAGATAGTCACTCAAAGCACTGATCACCTTTCCTGTCATGATAATTATGAGGTTTCTGTTGATATTTCAAAGTGTGCAGATCTGTGTTGTCTTTGTTTCCTGTCATTGGGTCAGAGATAAAAGCAGGAAAAGTCATCATATTATAAAAGCAACAAAAATAAATATCAAGTGTGCTGTGTGCCCGGTACCGCAGACTTGAAAGAAATGGCAAACTACCTACCTCATGTCATACACAACTAGCTTTAGGGGCTCATAAAAGCATGTAAAATGAAATCGTACTAAAAGAAATCTCATTACTAATCTTTTACTTTACAGAAGACAGTTCAGCGACACCTCCCCCCCATCGTTTCCTGTGTGGCCAAAGCCCAGTCACACTAACACTTGTAGCCACACAAGGACACAACTGTGACATCCTCCTGGAGCATTCCTGGTCCCACTGCCCCTGCTCTGGCCAACCCTGCCTACCCCCAGTCCTCCTGTGATTCCTAAGTAATGACACAGCTGTGATCATCCTCCTGGAGCATTCCCGGTCCCCCTGCCCCTGCTCTGGCCAGCCCTGCAGACCCCCAGTCCTCCTGACCGTCCCCTGTAGTGACACAGCTGTGATCATCGTCCAGGAGCATTCCTGGTCCCCCTGCCCCTGCTCTGGCCAACCCTGCACACCCCAGTCCTCCTGACCGTCCCCTGTAGTGACACAGCTGTGATCATCATCCGGGAGCATTCCCGGTCCCCCTGCCCCTGCTCCGGCCAACCCTGCACACCCCAGTCCTCCTGACCGTCCCCTGCAGTGGCACTTGTCACAGCATGCTGTCATGTGTTGTTTCTCGGTCTGTCCTTCCTGTAGGAGTAGGTCTCTCTCACAGCTGCCTGGCTGGATGACAGGTAGATGAATGGTTTCGGGATCTTTTCTCCTGGGATAGCAGGTACCCTACAAAACCCTGATGGGCTGGGTGAGTCTCTGTCCTTCTGTGTGCCCCCAGCCTCGGTGGATCAGGACAGGGGATTTGAGAGTCTTCCTAGATGAAGTTTGTTCTATGAAGGTGGATTCTTTCTGATATCATTATGTAACCACATAATGTGGCCATCCCTGTGAGACAGAAAGCATGCTACTGTATTGTGTTCTACTTGCATACCGTGGCTAACAAAGAGTCAACACACGCTCACACTCACACGTTCACACTTGCACCTCCGTTTCTGAGCATCACTACCATGTAAACTACAGTGAATTCCCATTGGGCTGCAGGTATGTACATGTGCCATTAAAGGTAGAAATAGAGGAGGATGGATATGGAGTTCTGGCTAAAATGATGGAAGTCCTTGCCTACGCAGGTAAAGAAATTAGTTTTTCCCCAGAAAGCACTACGTTCTGCTCAAAGGAGTGACATGATAATATTACGTTTTAGAACAGGGATCGGCACAGAATTTTCTGTAAAATCTTCTGTAAGGATTTTCTGTTAGGTGTTGCAATACACATGGTCTCACTGACAGTGACTCCACTCTTGCATTGGGGCTTGAAAGTAGCCACAGACCATCCATAACTAATGTTCCAGCTGCACTTTATTTACAGAATACAGGGGGAGGCCACATTTGGCCCATGGATGGCAGTTTCCCACACCCCAGGTTTGCAACCTGATGGACGATGGCGGAGAGGGCTTTTATTTTCAAATGGCAGCGTGGGCATACACGGGGATCTATCCTGCCTGACCCCAGCCCTTAAACTTGAAAGGAAAGATGATAGCAAGACTGACTAACAATTAAGGCCTCAGGAATTCCCCCGCATTTCTCTGTATGCCTCTAGCTTCCCACAAGATGTTTGTCTGTGGTTGAAGTACACGTAGGTATTGTTTGGCTGAATATGTCCCCACTGCCTAGTGGGTGTATCTTGCGGGGTATATAACACGCAGACGGTCATCTTGTTCAGGCCAAGATCATGAATATGTTTACGGTTTCCATGAGTCAGTGGAGGACCTGGCACGTGTGGGCTTCAGGATGAGTTTGATTCAGCCCAGAGCAATGTTTTTGAGCCCCTGGCTTCCTGGGCCCTCTGTGGCACTGGCACTGGCCTGGCCTAGGCCACTTCTGCAGTCGTGATGGAAAAGCCCCTATACTGGGCGGTCCACCCCATGCTTTGCTCTGCAGGCTGAGACCCAGGTTTTCTGTCACCTCACTGGCTGGGACCAGGTCACATGCCTATGGATGAGCCAGGGAGTGGGGCCGTGGTGACTGGTATAGGTTATTAGGTCCTCTGTTGTAATGACTTTTCTAATTGTTGTTGTGGCAATGACTTCTGTGATGCATCTGTTGATAAAATGAGTATTGATTTCTGGTAGCGAGTGGGTCCAAGGTGCTGGCTAAGTACCTAGCACCTCAGTCCCAGCACCTCAGTACTACTCTACTCTTCTGCAGAGACAATGGCTGAGAATGAGCAAAGTTGATGGAAACTGGTCTGGAATGCACAAGGTAGGGGTGTG
>NW_027403679.1:0-2743 GCF_003265705.2 Callorhinus ursinus
GGTTTCTTGGGAGATTTTTGATGACTGCTTCAATTTCCTTAGTGGTTTTAGGTCTGTTCATGTTTTCCATTTCTTCCTGGTTCAGTTTCGGTAGTGGATACATCTCTAGGAATGCACCCATTTCTTCCAGGTTATCTAATTTGCTGGCATAGAGTTGCTCCTAATATGTTCTTTATAATTGTTTGTATTTCTTTGGTGTTGGCTGTGATCTCTCCTCTTTCATTCATGATTTTGTTGATTTGGATCATTTCTCTTTTCTTTTGGATCAGTCTGGCCAGGGGTTTATCCATCTTGTTAATTCTTTCAAAGAACCAGCTCCTAGGTTCGTTGATCTGTTCTACTGTTCTTTTGGTTTCTATTTCATTGATTTCTGCTCTGATCTTTATTATTTCCCTTCTCCTGCTGGGTTTAGGCTTTATGTGCTGTTCTTTCTCCCGCTCCTTTAGGTGTAGGGTTAGATTGTGTATTTGAGACCTTTCTTGTTTCTTGAGAAAGGCTTGTATTTCTTTTTTTCTTTTTAATTTTTTATTGTTATGTTAATCACCATACCTTACATAATTTGTTTTGGTGTACTGTTCCATGATTCATTGTGTGTTCATAACACCAGTGCTCCATGCAGAATGTGCCCTCCTCACTACCCATCACCAGGCTAACCCAATCCCCCACCCTCCTCCCCTCCAGAAACCTCAGTTTGTTTTTCAGAGTCCATCATCTCTCCTGGTTCGTCGCCCCCTCTGACTTACTCCCCTTCATCGTTCCTCTCCTGCTATCTTCTTCTTTTTCTTTTCTCTTAAAACATGTTGCGGTATTTGTTTCAGAGGTACAGATCTGTGATTCAACAGTCTTACACAATTCACAGCGCTCACCGTAGCACATATCTTCCCCAATGTCTATCACCCAGCCACCCCATCCCTCCCACCCCCGACCACTCCAGCCACCCTCAGTTTGTTCCTGAGATTAAGAATTCCTCCTATCAGTGAGGTCATATGATACAGGTCTTTCTCTGATTGACTTATTTCGCTCAGCAGAACACCCTCCAGTTCCATCCGTGTCGTTGGAAATGGCAAGATCTCCTTTCTTTTGGCGGCTGCATAATATTCCATTGTGTATATATACCACTTCTTCTTTATCCATTCATCTGTCGATGGACATCTTGGCTCTTTCCACAGTTTGGCTATGGTGGACATTGCTGCTCTAAACATTGGGGTGCACGTACCCCTTCGGGTCCCTACATTTGTATCTTTGGGGGAAAATACCCAGTAGTGCAATTGCTGGATCGAATGGTAGCTCTAATTTCAGCTGTGTGAGGAACCTGCAGACTGCTTTCCAGAGGGGTTGCACCAGCTTGCATTCCCACCAACAGTGTAGGAGGGTTCCCCTTTCTCCACATCCCCGCCAACATCTGTCGTTCCCTGACTTGTTCATTTTAGCTATTCGGACGGGTGTGAGGTGGTATCTCATGGAGGTTTCGATTTGGATTTCCCTGATGCCGAGCGATGTGGAGCACTTCTTCATGTGCCTGTTGGCCGTTTGGATGTCTTCTTTGGAAAAATGTCTGTTCGTGTCTTCTGCCCATTTCTTGATTGGATTATTTGTTCTTTGGGTGTTGAGTTTGATAAGTTCCTTATAGATTTTGGATACTAGCCCTTTAACTGATATGTCTTTTGCAAATATTTTCTCCCATTCTGTCGGTTGTCTTTTGGGTTGTGGCCTGTTTCTTTTGCTGCGCAAAAGCTTTTTATCTTGATGAAATCCCAGTAGTTCATTTTTCCCCTGGCTTCCTGGGTCTTTGGTGATGTTTCCAGGAAGAAGTTGCTCCGGCTGAGGTCGAAGAGGTTGCTACCTGTGTTCTCCTTTAGGATTTTGATGGACTCCTATCTCAGGTTTAGGTCTTTCAACCATTTGGGGTCTATTTTTGTGTGTGGTGTAAGGAAATGGTCCAGTTTCATTCTTCTGCATGTGGCTGTCCAATTTTCCCAACACCATTTGTTGAAGAGACTGTCTTTTGTCCACTGGACCTTCTTTCCTGCTTTGTCAAAGATAAGTTGACCATAGAGTTCAGGGTCCCTTTCTGGGCTCTCGATTCTGTTCCATTGATCCCTGTGTCTGTTTTTGTGCCGGTACCATACTGTCTTGATGATGACAGCTTTGTAATGGAGCTGGAAGTCCGGAATTGGGATGCCGCCAGCTTTGCTTTTCTTTTTCAATATGCCTCAGGCTATTCGGGGTCTCTTCTGGTTCCATACACATTTTAGGATTCTTTGTTCCATTTCTTTGAAAAAAGTGGATGGTATTTGGGGGGGGATTGCATTGAATGTGTAGATTGCTCTACGTAGCATGGACATCTTCACAATGTTGGTTCTTCCAATCCATGAGCATGGAACGTTTTTCCCTTTCTTGGTGTCTTCTTCAATTTCTTTCCTGAGTATTTTAGAGTTTTCTGAGTACAGATCCTTTGCCTCTTTGGTTAAATTTATTCCTAGGTATTTTGTGGTTTGGGGTGCAATTGTGATTGGGATCGACTCCTTGATTTGTCTCTCCTCTGCCTTGTGGTTGGCGTATAGGAATGCCCCTGATTTCTGGGCATTGATTTTATAGCCTGCGACTTGAGTGAATTCCTGTTTGAGTTCTAGCAGTTTTGGGTGGGAGTCTTTGGGGTTTTCCACATAAAGTATCATAGCATCTGCAAAGAGTGGGAGTCTGACTTCCTCCTTGCCGATTTGGATGCCTTTGATTTCTTTTT
>NW_027403680.1:0-2743 GCF_003265705.2 Callorhinus ursinus
AAAAAACACCTATTAATCTGTATAAATATTTTTCTTAGAAATTTTTCTGGGCATAGCACATTACTATCTTTACCATTATTTTAAGACTGTTAAATGCTTACTTATGTGGATTGAATAGAGGGAGAGGGAAAGAAGAGGGGAGGAGAATAACTGGTACAATATTCTTAAAGTTTGCAGAAACATTTTGAATTATATGTTTTCTATTAAAATTTCACCCCTCCAGAAAACATTTCTCTACCTGCCAGAAGGCTGATTAATAGGATTTCATGAACAGACTTCAAAACTTTGTTGGGTTTGGTCAATGTGAATCCTTGGCTGGAGGGAGGGAAGTCTGGATAGTTCTTCGTCCGGCTTTCTGGCTACAAGTATCCCTTGGGTTGACCATGTCCCCCAGCTCTTGATGCTCCTCTCAAGGAGACCTCTCCCCACTCAGGTTCTGATGGCCCGCCCTTGGCCCTCTGGCCTGTGGGAGTGACCGCAGTGACCTGCCTGGGTTCCTGCTCTATCCCCGATTCTCTCTCACTCCACACCAGGCTGTAGATTTAGCTCCCTGCTAAATATGCCCTCCTCAAATATCACCCTGAATACACTCCTATTTGTACCCTGCCATGAGGCTAACAGTTCCACTGCACCCAGCCGTGCTGGGGTTTGGAGAACTGCCTGACCACCCTGCCTAACACCACACAGCCATTTCTTCCCTCAGGTCCTATACCTACAATGGTTTATACCCAGGAAAAGACACACAGGTCTTCTTTCTCAGATTCACAAACTCCTGAGACCTGGGTTTCTGTCCTTAGTGTGGGAACAATGAAGTGTCCTTTCTCAGAGATCCAGCAGCACCAAAGGTTCTGGTTCTCTTTCCCCTCATCTAGGAAATGTTCTACTTTATTTTCTGTGCAAGAGTCCTTTCCATTGTACTAAGACCTAAACTTTTGAAGTCCACAAGTTAGGCAGACTATTCTTTTCCAGTGTCATGCTCTGATTTGAGCATTTCCTCATTTCACGGTATAAATACTCCCTAAATGGCAGATTTCAAGCTACCAAAAGCCTCACTGAATTCCCTGATTCCCTGAAAACATAAACCTATGTTCAGGAAGACCATGTAAGCCAGCACCAGCACACCATTTCTGATTTCTCTGGACTCTTCACCCCTGAGGGACAATGTGATAAAACAAAAGGACCATGAGGAGCAGGAAGATGATGATGGTAGAGTAGGCAGACCCTAGGCTCTCCCACTAGAACACAACTAGGTAGTTATTAAATCAACATAAATACCCCAGAAATCGACCTGAAGATTGACAGAACAGACTCCACAATGAGAGGGAGAGAAGAGGCCACACTGAAGGAGGTAGAAAGTGTGCAGACATCGTTTGGGGGAGTAAAGGATTGCAGGCTGCCATGGATGGGAAGGAGCTGTGGTCACAGATAAAGGAGGAGGGGCAAGGAAGAGAGAATGCACACAGGGAAATGCACAAGGAGAGCATTTCCCCAAATGGTTTGGAAAATTAGAGAGGCTGAATTTCATGAGTTCTTGCAACGAGCAGGGCTTAAAGCCTGGCATTTTAAAGGTCAGAATTGACTGGAATAGAGCCTAGAGGGCACTGCCCTGCTCCTGGAGAGAAGGCAGGCAAACAATATGTGGGCAGATAGCAGTGATCTGAAGAGTGCCTGGGACACACAGGGGGAGATTATTTGTCCTTGGAGTGCATCTCTGAGAGTCAGCATTCACAGAGACGGCTCTCTGGCAACAAAAGTTGCATAATTATTCTCTTTTGATCAGCTTGCTTTCTTTCCAATATTTTAATGCCAGGCTTTAAGCCCTGCTGGTTGCAAGACAAGAGCAGACTTAGGGAACCCAATGACTCCATCAAATATAATAATCATATTAGGAGTCCCACATGGAGAGGAAAGGGGACAGGAAAATTTCTTTGAGGAAATAATGGCTGAAAATTTCCTTAATCTGGGGAAGGAAACAGACATCCAGATCCAGGAGGCCCAGAGAACTCCCATCAATAAAAGCAGGCCAGCACCAAGACGTGTTTTAATGAAATTTGCAAAGTATAAGAGAAAAAAAGTAAAAGCAAGACAGAAGAACTCCTTAACTTACAAGGGAAACCCCATAAAGCTAGCTACAGATTTTTCAGCAGAAACTTGGTAGGCCAGAAGGGAGCAGTAAGATATATTCAAAATACTGTAATAGAAAAATCTGCAGCCACAAATACTCTATCCAGCAAAGCTGTCAGAGTAGCAGAGATAAAGAGTTTCCCAAACAAAGGAGTTCATGACCAGTAAAACCAGCCCTGCAGGAAATATTAAAGGGGTCTCTTTGAGAAAAATGGAGACACCAAAAGCGACAGTATAAAGGCAGGAAATACAAAAGCAGTAAAAAAAAAAAAATGAGTATTTCTGTAAAAGTCAAGGAACTCACACACAAAAAGGACATAAAACATAGCATATATCTAAAACAGGGAGGAGAAAAGAATGGGTTCAAACCTGAATGACCATCAAATTAATATAGACAGATATTTGCAGAAAAGGTTATAATACAAACCTAGTGTCATAGATCAAAAACCACTAATAAACATGCAAAGAGAAGAAATCCATATATATCACTAAAAAATATCAGCAAAACATGAAAGATAAAGACCAGAGAAAATCTCCAGAAACAACCAGAAAACAAAATCGCTAAAGATACATGTGTATCAGTAATTATAGACTAAACACTCCAATTAAAAGTGTTAGG
>NW_027403681.1:0-2742 GCF_003265705.2 Callorhinus ursinus
ATGTCTTCTGCCCATTTCTTGATTGGATTATTTGTTCTTTGGGTGTTGAGTTTGATAAGTTCTTTATAGATTTTGGATACTAGCCCTTTATCTGATATGTCATTTGCAAATATTTTCTCCCATTCTGTCGGTTGTCTTTTGGTTTTGTGGACTGTTTCTTTTGCTGTGCAAAAGCTTTTTATCTTGATGAAATCCCAATAGTTCATTTTTGCCCTGGCTTCCTGTGCCTTTGGTGATGTTTCTAGGAAGAAGTTGCTGCGGCTGAGGTCGAAGAGGTTGCTACCTGTGTTCTCCTTTAGGATTTGGATGGACTCCTGTCTCACTTTTAGGTCTTTCAAACATTTGGAGTCTATTTTTGTGTGTGGTGTAAGGAAATGGTCCAGTTTCATTCTTCTGCATGTGGCTGTCCAATTTTCCCAACACCATTTGTTGAAGAGATTGTCAATTTTCCACTGGGCATTCGTTCCTGCTTTGTCAAAGATAAGTTGACCATAGAGTTGAAGGTCCATTTCTGGGCTCTTGATTCTGTTCCATTGATCTATGTGTCTGTTTTTGTGCCAGTACCATACGGTAGTGATGATGAGTATTTTATAGTTTTCTGAGTACAGATCCTTTGCCTCTTTGGTTAAATTTATTCCTAGGTATCTTATGGTTTTGGGTGCAGTTGTGAATGGGATCGACTCCTTGATTTGTCTCTCTTCTGTCTTGTTGTTGGTGTATGGGAATGCCACTGATTTCTGTGCATTGATTTTATATCCTGCCACTTTACTGAATTCCTGTATGAGTTCTAGCAGTTTTGGGGTGGAGTCTTTTGGGTTTTCCACATAATGGATCATATCATCTGCAAAGAGTGAGAGTTTGACTTCCTCTTTGCCGATTTGGATGCCTTTGATTCCTTTTTGTTGTCTGATTGCTGTGGCTAGGACTTCTAATACTATGTTGAATAACAGTGGTGAGAGTGGATATCCCTGCTGCATTCCTGACCTTAGGGGAAAAACTCTCAGCTTTTCCCCATTGAGAATGATATTCGCTGTAGGTTTTTCATAGATGGCTTTTATGATATTGAGGTATGTACCCTCTATCCCTATACTCTGAAGAGTTTTGATCAAGAAAGGATGCTGTACTTTGTCAAATGCTTTTTCTGCATCTATTGAGAGGATCATATGATTTTTGTTCTTTCTTTTATTAATGTATTGTATCACGTTGATTGATTTGCGGATGTTGAACCAGCCTTGCAGCCCAGGGATAAATCCCACTTGGTCGTGGTGAATAATCCTTTTAATGTACTGTTGGATCCTATTGGCTAGGATTTTGGTGAGAATTTTTGCATCCATGTTCATCAAGGATATTGGTCTGTAATTCTCCTTTTTGATGGGATCTTTGTCTGGTTTTGGGATCAAGGTAATGGTGGCCTCATAAAATGAGTTTGGAAGTTTTCCTTCCATTTCTATTTTTTGGAACAGTTTCAGGAGAATAGGTATTAATTCTTCTTTAAAAGTCTGATAGAATTCGGGGGGCGGAGCAAGATGGCGGAGGAGTAGGAGACCTAGATTTCGTCTGGTCTCAGGAATTCAGCTGAATAGGGATCAAACCATTCTGAACACCTACGAACTCAACAGGAGACCGAAGAAGAGAGTAGCAACAACTCTCTGAACAGAAAAGTAGGACGTGCGGAGAAGTGAATCCGAGGCGATATTCGGGAGGATAGACGGCGGGGGAGGGGCCTCCGCCGGCCGCTTCTGGCAAGTGCTAGAGCCGCGGAGCACAAAATCGGACATTTTAGAAGTTGGCTCCATGGAGGGACGTCGCTGCAGTGGCTAAGCAGGGGGTGGTATCCTCCCGGGACAGTGTGGTCTCAGGACCCTTGGGGTCACAGAGAGACGGGGGGTGCCTGAGTGCGCCAGAGCTCCCAGGTATCGGAGCGGGGAAGCCGGCTGCAGAGACGGAGCAGAGTCGCGGGCTCTCAGCTCGGGGTTGCCATAAACTGTGATCTGCGGCCCAGTCGGGGCACAGCTCCTCCAGCAGGGACCCAGCAGGCGGCAGATCCGGGGAGACTTCCCTTCCTTCCCGGGGAGGAGCGGTGCGGGAACGCACTGCAGGGATCTGCTGGGTTTGGAGACTCTGTGCGGGGTCGGGTGCCAGAGATAGCAACGCTCGGTCACAGACCGGGTGAGCACGGAGTGCGGCCAGAGACCGGGGACACGGGAGTGACTGCTTTTCTCTGGGGGCACACTGAGGAGCGGGGACCCGAGTTCTCAGCTTCTCCGGGTGGAGATTGGGAGGCCACCATTTCTGCCCTGGTCCTCCAAGGCTGTACGGAGAGCTTGCAGGGAACAAAAGCTCCTGAGAGCAAACCGGAGCAGCTTCCTTAGCCCGGACCCACAAGGGCGGGGCAATTCCGCCTCTGGCAAAGACATTTGGAAACCACAGCAACAGGCCCCGCCCCCAGAAGATCAGCACAAACAGCCAGCAAGCCAAGACCAAGTTGATCGATCAAGGAGAACGGGAGAACTCCAGCGCTAGGGGAATACTGCACATAGATTCATGGCTTTTTTTTTTTTTTTTTTTTTACCATGATTCATTACTTCATCAAAGTTAATTTTTGTTGACTGTTTTTTTTAATTTTTCTTTTTCCCTTTTTTTAACCAACATCTTATCAATCCCTTTTTAAAAAAAAAAACCAAAAACATTTTTCATTTTTCATTTTTAGAGTCATATTTTATCCCTTCATAGTAGTTACCC
>NW_027403682.1:0-514 GCF_003265705.2 Callorhinus ursinus
ACAACACACATTTCCTTTATTCATTAATAAATCTGACTCTAACAGAGTCTGTCTTGGCTTCCTCCTCTTCCATCTCTCTCTTCTCTTTCTCAAACCTCCTTTAGCTGGCTGAGATCACCCCAAATATACTTTAGTTCACATTCCTGAATGAAAGCAAACCAAATTTAAGTGAATTGAAACAGGGGTTCTTGGGTGGCTCTGTTGGTTAAGCAGCCACTGTTGGTTACAGCTCAGGTCATGATCTCAGGGTCCTGGGTTCGATCACCACATCAGGTCCTCCACTCAGTTGGGAGTTGGCTTCACGATTCTTTCTCTTGTCCCTACGTCTACTCACTCATTCTCTCTCTCTAACATAAACAAATCTTTTTTTTTTTTTAAAGATTTTAATTTATTTGGGTGCCTGGGTGGCTCAGTTGGTTGGGCGACTGCCTTCGGCTCAGGTCATGATCCTGGAGTCCCGGGATCGAGTCCCGCATCGGGCTCCCTGCTCGGCGGGGAGTCTGCTTCTCCCTCT
>NW_027403682.1:614-2742 GCF_003265705.2 Callorhinus ursinus
TCACTCATTCTCTCTCTCTAACATAAACAAATCTTTTTTTTTTTTTTTAAAGATTTTATTTATTTGGGTGCCTGGGTGGCTCAGTTGGTTGGGCGACTGCCTTCGGCTCAGGTCATGATCCTGGAGTCCCGGGATCGAGTCCCGCATCGGGCTCCCTGCTTGGCAGAGAGTCTGCTTCTCCCTCTGACCCTCCCCCCTCTCATGTGCTCTCTCTCTCTCATTCTCGCTCTCTCAAATAAATAAATAAAATCTTTAAAAAAAATTAAAAAAAATAAATAAAATGGTTTGAAGGATTACTTTCAGTATGGACTAGGTGACTCACCACGATTTACAGATATCCTTCCAGAAAATTTATATTTTATTTTTTTAAAATATTTTATTTATTTATTTGAGAGAGAGAGAATGAGAGAGAGAGCACATGAGAGGGGGAAGCAGACTCCCTGCCGAGCAGGGATCCCGATGCGGGACTCGATCCCGGGACTCCAGGATCATGACCTGAGCCGAAGGCAGTCGCTTAACCAACTGAGCCACCCGGGCGCCCCAGAAAATTTATATCTTAAAAAGTGGATTCGGGTCTTCGGCTTCAAAGACATCGTTCTGCAAACAAAAGTGACTTAGGTGGGGTTTCCCCTCAAGTGATTTATATCCTTGATCTCTTCTGGCAGTAAGATTTCATTATGGGTAGATGAATGGGTAAGAAGATATGGTATATATATATACAATGGAATATTATGCAGCCATCAAAAAAAAACCACGAAATCTTGCCATTTGCCACGACATGGATGGAACTAGAGGGTATTATGCTAACCGAAATAAGTCAATCAGAGAAAGACATGTAGTATATGATCTCACTGATATAAGGAATTCTTAATCTCAGGGAACAAACTGAGGGTTGCTGGAGTGGTGGGGGATGGGAGGGATGGAATGGCTGGGTGATAGACATTGGGGAGGGTATGTGCTATGGTGAGTGCTGTGAATTGTGTAAGACTGATGAATCATAGATCTGTACCTCTGAAACAAATAATACATTATATGTTAAAAAAGAAAAAGAGAGTAGGAAGGGAAAAATGAAGGGGGGAAATCAGAGGAGGAGACGAACCATGAGAGACTATGGACTCTCAGAAACAAACTGAGGGTTCTAGAGGGGAGGGGTTGGGGGGATGTGTTAGCCTGGTGATGGGTATTAAAGAGGGCACGTACTGAATGGAGCACTGGGTGTTATACACAAACAACGAATCATGGAACACTACATCAAAAACTAATGATGTAATATAGAGTGATTAACATAATAAAATAAAATTTAAAAAATAAATAAATAAAAATGTTAAAAAAAAAAGATTTCATTATGGGTAATTGTCCGTATTGGGTTATACCCATCATAACATCCTTCCTGCCTGCCCTTCACTACCCCCATTACCTTCCCAGTCATTCATTAAGTATAAATACTCAGGGCCAGTGCTTCCACCTCTTCCCATATCACTCTATGCAAAGAATCTTCTTTGCCTGTCTTTGCCAACACACCTAGGGTGTGATGGAAACACACAACTAAAAGATGTAGGGTGCCTGGGTGGCTCAGTCATTAAGCATCTGCCTTCAGCTCAGGTCATGGTCCTAAGGTCCTGGGTTCAAGCCCCACATCGGGCTTCCTGCTGCGCAGGAAGCCTGCTTCTCCCTCTCCCACTCTCCCGGCTTTGTTCCCTCTCTCACTGTCTCTCTCTCTCTGTCAAATAAATAAAATCTTAAAAAAAAAAAGAAACTAAAAGATGTAAAATAAGGCATCCCACTTTTTATACTCACACACATACCAAATTTATATCCATCCTGGGACAGCAATAGAATGGAGAAGAACCCCCAGTACTTTGCACCCCCATGGAGACAAAAATGGACCAAATTACCTTTTAGATGGCTCCAGAAGCCAGTTAGGAGAACACAGGACCCCGAGGTAAGTACAAATGAACAAGAGACATCGAAGAGACAAGGAAAGTTTGTGACACTTGCCCACAACCCTGTTCACCCTCTCTGACACTCCACAGCAACACAGAGAAAAGTCCTACCTCTCCTCAGGAGAGAAACAGATGAGTGACCTGTAGCTTCAGTGACCTAGCCAGGTCCTTTTCACCTGCCTGAC
>NW_027403683.1:0-514 GCF_003265705.2 Callorhinus ursinus
ACAACACACATTTCCTTTATTCATTAATAAATCTGACTCTAACAGAGTCTGTCTTGGCTTCCTCCTCTTCCATCTCTCTCTTCTCTTTCTCAAACCTCCTTTAGCTGGCTGAGATCACCCCAAATATACTTTAGTTCACATTCCTGAATGAAAGCAAACCAAATTTAAGTGAATTGAAACAGGGGTTCTTGGGTGGCTCTGTTGGTTAAGCAGCCACTGTTGGTTACAGCTCAGGTCATGATCTCAGGGTCCTGGGTTCGATCACCACATCAGGTCCTCCACTCAGTTGGGAGTTGGCTTCACGATTCTTTCTCTTGTCCCTACGTCTACTCACTCATTCTCTCTCTCTAACATAAACAAATCTTTTTTTTTTTTTAAAGATTTTAATTTATTTGGGTGCCTGGGTGGCTCAGTTGGTTGGGCGACTGCCTTCGGCTCAGGTCATGATCCTGGAGTCCCGGGATCGAGTCCCGCATCGGGCTCCCTGCTCGGCGGGGAGTCTGCTTCTCCCTCT
>NW_027403683.1:614-2742 GCF_003265705.2 Callorhinus ursinus
TCACTCATTCTCTCTCTCTAACATAAACAAATCTTTTTTTTTTTTTTTAAAGATTTTATTTATTTGGGTGCCTGGGTGGCTCAGTTGGTTGGGCGACTGCCTTCGGCTCAGGTCATGATCCTGGAGTCCCGGGATCGAGTCCCGCATCGGGCTCCCTGCTTGGCAGAGAGTCTGCTTCTCCCTCTGACCCTCCCCCCTCTCATGTGCTCTCTCTCTCTCATTCTCGCTCTCTCAAATAAATAAATAAAATCTTTAAAAAAAATTAAAAAAAATAAATAAAATGGTTTGAAGGATTACTTTCAGTATGGACTAGGTGACTCACCACGATTTACAGATATCCTTCCAGAAAATTTATATTTTATTTTTTTAAAATATTTTATTTATTTATTTGAGAGAGAGAGAATGAGAGAGAGAGCACATGAGAGGGGGAAGCAGACTCCCTGCCGAGCAGGGATCCCGATGCGGGACTCGATCCCGGGACTCCAGGATCATGACCTGAGCCGAAGGCAGTCGCTTAACCAACTGAGCCACCCGGGCGCCCCAGAAAATTTATATCTTAAAAAGTGGATTCGGGTCTTCGGCTTCAAAGACATCGTTCTGCAAACAAAAGTGACTTAGGTGGGGTTTCCCCTCAAGTGATTTATATCCTTGATCTCTTCTGGCAGTAAGATTTCATTATGGGTAGATGAATGGGTAAGAAGATATGGTATATATATATACAATGGAATATTATGCAGCCATCAAAAAAAAACCACGAAATCTTGCCATTTGCCACGACATGGATGGAACTAGAGGGTATTATGCTAACCGAAATAAGTCAATCAGAGAAAGACATGTAGTATATGATCTCACTGATATAAGGAATTCTTAATCTCAGGGAACAAACTGAGGGTTGCTGGAGTGGTGGGGGATGGGAGGGATGGAATGGCTGGGTGATAGACATTGGGGAGGGTATGTGCTATGGTGAGTGCTGTGAATTGTGTAAGACTGATGAATCATAGATCTGTACCTCTGAAACAAATAATACATTATATGTTAAAAAAGAAAAAGAGAGTAGGAAGGGAAAAATGAAGGGGGGAAATCAGAGGAGGAGACGAACCATGAGAGACTATGGACTCTCAGAAACAAACTGAGGGTTCTAGAGGGGAGGGGTTGGGGGGATGTGTTAGCCTGGTGATGGGTATTAAAGAGGGCACGTACTGAATGGAGCACTGGGTGTTATACACAAACAACGAATCATGGAACACTACATCAAAAACTAATGATGTAATATAGAGTGATTAACATAATAAAATAAAATTTAAAAAATAAATAAATAAAAATGTTAAAAAAAAAAGATTTCATTATGGGTAATTGTCCGTATTGGGTTATACCCATCATAACATCCTTCCTGCCTGCCCTTCACTACCCCCATTACCTTCCCAGTCATTCATTAAGTATAAATACTCAGGGCCAGTGCTTCCACCTCTTCCCATATCACTCTATGCAAAGAATCTTCTTTGCCTGTCTTTGCCAACACACCTAGGGTGTGATGGAAACACACAACTAAAAGATGTAGGGTGCCTGGGTGGCTCAGTCATTAAGCATCTGCCTTCAGCTCAGGTCATGGTCCTAAGGTCCTGGGTTCAAGCCCCACATCGGGCTTCCTGCTGCGCAGGAAGCCTGCTTCTCCCTCTCCCACTCTCCCGGCTTTGTTCCCTCTCTCACTGTCTCTCTCTCTCTGTCAAATAAATAAAATCTTAAAAAAAAAAAGAAACTAAAAGATGTAAAATAAGGCATCCCACTTTTTATACTCACACACATACCAAATTTATATCCATCCTGGGACAGCAATAGAATGGAGAAGAACCCCCAGTACTTTGCACCCCCATGGAGACAAAAATGGACCAAATTACCTTTTAGATGGCTCCAGAAGCCAGTTAGGAGAACACAGGACCCCGAGGTAAGTACAAATGAACAAGAGACATCGAAGAGACAAGGAAAGTTTGTGACACTTGCCCACAACCCTGTTCACCCTCTCTGACACTCCACAGCAACACAGAGAAAAGTCCTACCTCTCCTCAGGAGAGAAACAGATGAGTGACCTGTAGCTTCAGTGACCTAGCCAGGTCCTTTTCACCTGCCTGAC
>NW_027403684.1:0-2741 GCF_003265705.2 Callorhinus ursinus
GGGGATGCTGGTCATGGGCTGTCAGGTTGGTACCGGAGGATCCTCCAGGTGGGGGCCTGGAGGGTCGAGTCAACCAGATCCCACTCAAGTTGCAGTAGGAACAGATGATTTGAGGTGTTCATTTGGAAGAGGCATTTCGCTTTTCCAAAAATGTCAAAGACATCTGTCCACTTTAGAATGAAGAGAATTACTACTTAAAAGACAAGTGTGTGTTTCCCCTTCTCCCAGGAATTGAAGCAGCTGTGCAGGCCATAGGTCAGAGGACCTACTTATCCCCACCTGACAGCACTTATCTGCTGTGGATCTAGGAGCCTCAATGTTTTGAACATCAGGCTGGGAGTGAGTGATGCAGCATTTCACAGGATGTCAGTGTTCAGAGAAAGCAGCAGGTCCATTAGGCAGAGTGTTATGTTCATGTCAGGACTGGAGGGCAAATATCTCATGAACCCCAAACTTCCGGGGATTTCCTCTTTTCTCTAGTTGACCCAGGTTTATGGTTAGAGTTATGGGACGGTTTAGGGCATGCGTTAGGTGTAGGTTACTGTTTAGGTTTAGGGTACGGGTTAGTGTACGGTTTAGGGTTAGGTTCGGGACCTCTACACATGTTCCGGGCCTGCTATCACAGGAGTCTGATTCAAACTTGGCAATGCAAGGATGAGCCCGGGCCTGGGCTTGGCATGGAACACAGCTCAGAGGGGCTTGAATCTGCGCTGGCGTCCAGGCAAGGCCAACACCGTCCTTCCTGTGTCCTAGCCCCCGTGGGAAGTTAGTAATGAACGGATTCTGACCTTGTCCTCTCACAACACAGACTTCCAGGGGCTCCCATTAGGGTTAGGCTCAGGTCCTTGGGCCTCGTGTGTGCCCATGTGACGGGCAGTCCCCACAGTGGCTCCTGGCACACCTGAGTCCTGGTCACACATCCCTGTGGAATCCCCTCCCCTCCGGAGTGAATGGCCTATGTGACGGCGCTCTCAGGAAGAGAGTGGCACAAAAGGCCGGGATGTCATTTCCAAGCTGATGGAGTCTGTGACTTCTACTGGTTCCCTCTGTCCTGTGTTCGTTCTCTGTCTCCTTCTCTGTCTCTGTGTCTGTGTCTCTCACAGGAGCAGGATCTGTGGGTTCCATGGGCGATGTGGGAAACCTCAGAAGCCTCCCTTGTCGCTGTATCCCTCTCCGGTCCTGGTGCTCCATTCCTTCCTATGTCCTCCTCACCCTGACCAGAGCAGTGATTCTGGATCCTCTTCCACATGGGGACCCTGAGGCTGCAACAAGGAGGGCCCTGACCTTGGTCTCCAGACTGGTGGCCCCGTGATCTGGCAACTTCTGCGTAGCCAGTTCCTCAGCCTCCCAAGCCCAGAGTCTGTGCTCTGCTGAGAAAGACCTCTAGGGGTTAGAAAACTTTTTCCTCAGACTGGGAACACAGGGGGTCGGGAATGGTGATCCAAGGCCTCTGGGGCTGAGTGGGCCTTTTTTAGGCATAGCAACACCCACCTATGGCAGGGAATTCAGAAAGAACACACTCCTGATCCCGTCCCGCCCCAGGACAGTGGCTGCCTTCCCCGAATCCAGAGGAAGATGGATATCGTCTGCTTCTTTGGGCGTTCGTCCTCTGACGCACGAGAAAGCACTGATAAGTTTCTAGTCTTCCTCTGGAAGTGCACCAGCCCTGATTGGGCCGGTCACTGTCCACACGCGAAGATGGGCAACGTGCTAAGTAAGTGCAGGAGGTGATCCTGATCCAATGGCCTGTGGTTCTGTGTGGTTGCTGCTTCTGTGCCCTCCATTGGGCCCCCTTTGCCTGGATAGAAATCCGCCTGGAGTCTCCTCTTTGCCCTTGGAGCTCCGTTCCTGCTGGGTTCAGGACCAAGGGACTCCAACTGAGCATTGTGCCCCATGTCCTCAGGGATCGTGGTCATGGTCCCTCAGGATCGTCTGGGAGGGTCCCACCGATTCCTGTTCCCTCGGGCACAAGTGTGGTGGCAGGAAGCCGCAGAGCCATCCTCCAACTTCAGCATTGTGCACCATGTCCTCAGCGGGATGGTGGTAATGGCCTTTATCATGGTCTGGGAGGGTCCTTCAGGTTCCTGCTCCCCTCGGCACAGGTGCGGTAGCCAGAAGCCCCGGAGCCATCCCCCAATTTCAGCATTGTGCGCCGTGTTCCCCAGGGATGGAGATAATGGTCCGTTGGGATTGTCTGGGAGGACCCTCCAGGTTCCCGCTTCTCCAGGCACAGGTGCGGTGGCAAGAAGCCCCAGAGTCATCCCCCAAATTCAGCATTGTGCCCCCGGGGATGCTGGTCATGGGCTGTCAGGTTGGTACTGGAGGATCCTCCAGGTGGGGGCCTGGAGGCTCGAGTCAACCAGATCCCACGCAAGTTCCAGTAGGAACAGATGATTTGAGGTGTTCATTTGGAAGAGGCACTTCACTTTTCCAATAATGTCAAAGTCATCGGTGCACTTTAGAATGAAGAGAATTACTACTTAAAAGACAAGTGTGTGTTTCCCTTCTCCCAGGAATTGAAGCAGTTGTGCAGGCCATAGGCCAGAGGACCTACTTATCCCCACCTGACAGCCCTTATCCGCTCTGGATCTAGGAGCCTCAATGTTTTGAACATCAGGCTGGGAGTGAGTGATGCAGTATTTCACAGGATGTCAGTGTTCAGAGAAAGCAGCAGGTCCATTAGGCACAGTGTTATGTTCATGAGATATTTGCCCTCCAGTCCTGACATGAACATAACACTG
>NW_027403685.1:0-2740 GCF_003265705.2 Callorhinus ursinus
TAACTCTGCAGGTTTGTGAATTACAGTGCCCCTGAGCTCCTTTCTTCAACTCGCTTTCTTTTGAGCTGGCCGCAACACCGCAGGATGGCTTCAGGCCCTAATCTGGTTCCGGCACGGCACGCTGAGCCTTTGGTTATTTCCTCTTCCTGGTGGGAAATGAGAGTTAAATTTGCCCGTCCAGACAGCTCCAGCTAGTCTCTCATTGGTTCTCCCTATTCCTGTTCATCTTCCGCAGAAATTGCAAACTGGGCCAAACAGGAGGTTAAAGGCGCTGACTCTCCAAGTGGGGAGAGTGTTAGTAAAGCGTCTGGAATGTTGCACCCGAGTACCAGGGGACGAAAACTGAGACATATTTGAACACGTCTCCCGATCACATGGTTGATCATACTCTAGGTTCCACATGCATGTTTTAGCTGAAGGAAGAATACCTTAAACCTGGGTAGTTGAAACCCGTGGAATGGGTACCATGCAATATGACTTCAAAGGGTCTTCATTTGCTCACCGAACCTCTCCAATCCTATCACTGCTGCATTTATGCCCCTGTACACATGCTTGATTCTCTTTCGGAGACATAGCAATCCATAGGTTTTAAGATACTTACTAGTCAGGTACATTCTTAGGCGTTTAATATGCGGTGTTGAGTTCATTTCATTGAGCAAGGAGTAGCTCTTGTCTATTCCATATTTGGCTTAAGGAACTTTATCTGTGCTCATTTCGATCTCTGGTTTTATGCAGCACCCCAACTCACCTTTACCCTTAAGCAAGCATAAGTTGGTTTTCTAAATTTGAGACCCTGTTCTGTTCTGTAATTCAGTTCCTGTGTAGCCAAGTTACATTCCGTGTATTACTGATATCTTATGATGTTTCTTTTTCTGTGTGACTTATTTCAGTTAGAATCATCATACCTGAATCCACTCATTGTGCTGCTAAGGGCCTGATGACATAGATTTCATTGCTGAGTGATATTGCTTTGTAAGTAAATACCACAAGTTCTTTATCCATTTTTCACTTTCTGCGATGTTGAACTTGTACTGTAAACGAGGTTCTTGTAAACAG
This sequence comes from Callorhinus ursinus, assembly GCF_003265705.2. NCBI lineage: Eukaryota > Metazoa > Chordata > Mammalia > Carnivora > Otariidae > Callorhinus > Callorhinus ursinus. The sequence goes on from NW_027403685.1 coordinate 1,057, forward strand.
AGGCGTCCCAAACTTTGGGGTGGCTGTGTCTTTTTGATTTTAATTTCCCTAAGCTATAGGACCATAAGTGGAAGTGCCCTAGGCTCTGTTGCTTTGTTTTTTAGAAGTTTCAGGAAACACCATACACTTCTCCCGAGTGTCTGTTGGCAATTTACATCCCGCCCATCAGCATAACAAGGCTCCCAGTTCTCCATGGCCTGTCCTGCCTTTCTGGATTTTACACTTTTTTCAGATGGCCCTTTTGACCGGGGGGAAGTGAGACTTCATTGTAGTGCAGATTTCCTTTGCAAGCTTGCTTGGTTGGCCAAAAAGGGCGTATGCGTTTTTTCCTGAATATATTCAGGAAAAAACGCATACGCCCTTTTTGGCCAAGTGCATCATGGTGGACGTTCTGCCTCTTTTCCTATGCTTTCAATGCAATTCCAGTCTACCTCCTGAAATCGGTTTCCTGCAATTCTGCCCCGCTTTCAAGTCCTCTTGGCAGCCTTACTTCAGTATATTTTTGGACGATAGCTGTCATTTATAACTCTGCAGGTTTGTGAATTACAGTGCCCCTGAGCTCCTTTCTTCAACTCGCTTTCTTTTGAGCTGGCCGCAACACCGCAGGATGGCTTCAGGCCCTAATCTGGTTCCGGCACGGCACGCTGAGCCTTTGGTTATTTCCTCTTCCTGGTGGGAAATGAGAGTTAAATTTGCCCGTCCAGACAGCTCCAGCTAGTCTCTCATTGGTTCTCCCTATTCCTGTTCATCTTCCGCAGAAATTGCAAACTGGGCCAAACAGGAGGTTAAAGGCGCTGACTCTCCAAGTGGGGAGAGTGTTAGTAAAGCGTCTGGAATGTTGCACCCGAGTACCAGGGGACGAAAACTGAGACATATTTGAACACGTCTCCCGATCACATGGTTGATCATACTCTAGGTTCCACATGCATGTTTTAGCTGAAGGAAGAATACCTTAAACCTGGGTAGTTGAAACCCGTGGAATGGGTACCATGCAATATGACTTCAAAGGGTCTTCATTTGCTCACCGAACCTCTCCAATCCTATCACTGCTGCATTTATGCCCCTGTACACATGCTTGATTCTCTTTCGGAGACATAGCAATCCATAGGTTTTAAGATACTTACTAGTCAGGTACATTCTTAGGCGTTTAATATGCGGTGTTGAGTTCATTTCATTGAGCAAGGAGTAGCTCTTGTCTATTCCATATTTGGCTTAAGGAACTTTATCTGTGCTCATTTCGATCTCTGGTTTTATGCAGCACCCCAACTCACCTTTACCCTTAAGCAAGCATAAGTTGGTTTTCTAAATTTGAGACCCTGTTCTGTTCTGTAATTCAGTTCCTGTGTAGCCAAGTTACATTCCGTGTATTACTGATATCTTATGATGTTTCTTTTTCTGTGTGACTTATTTCAGTTAGAATCATCATACCTGAATCCACTCATTGTGCTGCTAAGGGCCTGATGACATAGATTTCATTGCTGAGTGATATTGCTTTGTAAGTAAATACCACAAGTTCTTTATCCATTTTTCACTTTCTGCGATGTTGAACTTGTACTGTAAACGAGGTTCTTGTAAACAGAGGCGTCCCAAACTTTGGGGTGGCTGTGTCTTTTTGATTTTAATTTCCCTAAGCTATAGGACCATAAGTGGAAGTGCCCTAGGCTCTGTTGCTTTGTTTTTTAGA
>NW_027403686.1:0-2740 GCF_003265705.2 Callorhinus ursinus
CATGCTCATGGATTGGAAGAAAAAATATTGTTAAAATGTCTATATTACCCAAAGCAATCTACACACTTAATGCAATCTCTATCAAAACACCACCAGCATCTTTCACAAAGCTAGAACAAACAATCATAAAATTTATATGGAACCACAAAAGACCCTGAATAGCCAAAGAAATCCTGAAAAAGAAAAGCAAATCTGGAGGCATAAGGATTCCAGAACTCAAGCTATATCACAATGATGTAGTCATTAAGACAGTATGGTACTGGCACAAAAACAGACACATAGATCAATGGAACAAAATAGAAAACCCAGAAATGGACTGACAACTATATGGTCAACTAATCTTCAACAAAGCAGAAAAGAATGTACAGTGGAAAAAAGACAGTCTTTTCCACAGATGATATCGGGGAAACTGGACAGCAGCATGCAAAATAATCAAACTGGACCACTTTCTTCTACCATACACAAAAAGAAATTCAAAATGGATGAAAGACCTAAATGGGAGACAGGAATCCATCAAAATGCTAGAGGAGAACACAGGCAGCAACCTCTTTGACCTCAGCTGTAGTAACTTCTTACTAGGCATGTCACCAGAAGCAAAGGAAACAAAAGCAAAAAATGAAGTTTTGGGACTTCATCAAGATAAAAAACTTCTGCACAGTGAAGGAAACAATCAACCAAACTAAAAGGCAGCCTACAGAATGAGAGAAGATATTCGCAAATGACAAATCTGATAAAAGGTTAATATCCAAAATCTATAAAGAACTTATCAAACTCAATGCTCAAAAACCAAATAATCCAGTTAATGGGCAGAAGACATGAATAGACATTTTTCCAAAGAAGACATCCAAATGGCTAACAGACACATGAAAAGATGTTCAACATCATTATCAGGAAAGTACAAATCAAAACCATGATGAGATACCACCTCACACCAGTCAGAATGGCTAAAATTAACAACTCAGGAAACAAGAGATGTTAGCAAGGATGCTGAAAAAGGGGAACCCTCTTGCACCATTGGTAGAAATGCAAACTTGTACAGTCACTCTGGAAAACAGTGTGGAGGTTCCTCAAAAAGTTGAAAATAGAAGTACCCTACACCCCAGCAATCACAATACTAGATATTTACCCAGAAGATACAAAAATACAGATTTAAAGGGGTACATGAACCCCAGTGTTTATAACAACATCATTATCAATAATAGACAAACTATGGAAAGAGCCCAAGTGTCCCTCTATAGATGAATGGATAAAGAAGATGTGGTATATATATATACAATGGAATATTACTCATCCATCAAAAAGAATGAAATCTTGCCATTTGCAACAACGTAGATGGAACTACAGTGTATTATGCTAAGTGAAATTAGTCAGTCAAAGAAACACAAATACCATATGATTTCATTCATATGTGGTATTTAGGAAACAAAACAGATGAACATAGGGGAATGGAAAAAAAGAGAGTGAGAGAGAGAAAGAGAGGGAAGCAAACCATAAGAGACTCTTAACAATAGAGAACAAACTGAGGGTTAATGGAGGGAAAGAGGTGGGGGATGGGCTAAATGGGTGATGGGTATTAAGCAGGGCACTTGTTATGATATGCATTGGGTGTTATATGTAAGTAATGATTCACTAAATTCTACTCCTGAAACCAATATTACACTATATGTTAACTAACTAGAATTTAAATAAAAATTTGGAAGAAAAAAATACAATTAATCACTAAAAGGAACCAACTATACTTGGAAAAATAGTTAATTCCAGGTTTAAATTTAAAATGTTTCAGTTTGAATTGTCTGGGTAGCTCAGTCATTTAAGTGTCTGTCTTCAGCTCAGGTCATGATCCTGGGGTCCTGGGTTCGAGCCCCGCATTGGGCTCCCTGCTCAGTGGGGAGCCTGCTTCTCGTGATCCCTCTGCTCCTCCCCATCCCACCCATACTCTCGCTCACTCTCTCTCTCAAATAAATAAAATCTTTTAAAAATAACAAAAAATAAAATGTTTCAGTTTATGAGGGTTGATGGAGGGAGATGTGTGGGGGATGGACTAAATGACTGGATGGGTGATAGGTATTAAAGAGAGCATTTCTTGTGATGAACACTGGGTGTTCTAAGTGATAAGTGATCAATCACTGAATTCTACTCCAGAAACCAACATATATTAACTAACAAAATTGCCGCTTGTTGGGTCCCTGCTGCAGGAGCAGTGGCCCAACTGGGCCGCGGATCACAGTTTATGGCAACCCCAAGCTGAGAGCCCGTGCCTCAGCTCCGTCTCTGCAGCCGGCTTCCCCGCTCCGATACCTGGGAGCTCTGGCGCACTCAGGCTCCCCCGGTCTTTCTGTGACCCCAAGGGTCCTGAGACCCCACTGTCCCGCGAGGGTTCCACCCCCGCTTAGCCACTGGAGCGACGTCCCTCCGCGGAGCCGACTTCTAAAAGGTCCGATTGGCTCTAGCACTTGCCAGAAGCGGCCGGCGGAGGCCCCTCCCCCGCCGTCTATCCTCCCGAATATCGCCTCGGATTCACTTCTCCGCACGTCCTACCTTCCAGTAAGTGGTCGCTTCTCTGTTCAGATAGTTGTTGCTACTCTCCTCTTCGATCTCCTGTTGAGTTTGTAGGTGTTCAGAATGGTTTGATCCCCATTCAGCTGAATTCCTGAGACCAGACGAAATCTAGGTCTCCTACTCCTCCGCCATCCTAATATAGACATTTTAACAATATTTTTTCTTCCAATCCATGAGCATG
>NW_027403687.1:0-2740 GCF_003265705.2 Callorhinus ursinus
GTTATTTCATGGAGCACAGAAAACACTCTGAGACCTTAGGTATGAGGGAAAAAAAATATATATATATATCATGTCCACAAGTGTTGCCTGAAGTTTGGTTCTTCTTTTACCAATTAGGGGTGGTTCCAGAACCAGTGCACGAGAACGCTAAGGCAGAGCGTTTTGGGGTCTGCCGAATCCCAAGGAGAAGTGACACCACATGGACAGGAACAGCCTCCAGCTTGGACTCAAGGTAACTCCCCAGCATACAACACGGTTCTCTTCTTGAGCTTCTCCTTGACACAGGAACTTGCATGCATGGGCTTGCCATGTGTTTGGCAAGAATTCTTAGCAGAGGGACACATGACCACTGGTTCCTGCTGCCTTTCTGTTCCCAGAGGTGAACAATGTGCATGCCCCACCTGTTGGGCAGGTGTATTATTTCTGGGCAAGAAAGACTTTAAATCTTCTTGTCCTGAAACTGTAGGAAGGACAGAGTCCTCTTCTAGGGACACCTCAGACTTTAGATCCAAGCACTGGCTTGTGTGGATGGGTCCATTCTGACCTCAGTGGACTCAGTGAAGGAGAGGCTATAGAGAAAATGCAGAAGCGTGAGAGAACACACACACACACACACACACTCATGAGTCCCCACGGATACCAAATTCTCTTTCTACACTGTATGTGCCATTGGCTTAAAGCCCGCTTTCTAACTCTATTCTCTTTTTAGACCATTTCCAAAGGAAGGTAGGGGGAAACGGACATCCATTTCTCCAACACAAAACAGTATCCTCCTTCAAGCGTTTGAGAAGAACTGCTTTCCAAGCATTGATACCAGGGAACACCTGGCCAGACTCACAGGTCTTCCAGTATCCCGCATTCAGGTACATTTTCAGAGTGAGGCCTGTGAGTTTTTCAAACTTGGAAAGGATAGTGGTGCCTGAGACGTTGCTGGGGAATCGTGGGCTCCTTTGAGCTATCCACAGGATCCAGTGCCCAGGCAAGAAGGGGAATGTGTTGAACTTGCAAGTGAGAGATCGCCCAAGGAAGAATTTCCAAACCAAATGGTGTGTGTGTGTGTTTGGGGGTGGGGAGTTGGCAGTGTACAGGTATGTAGAAATAGTGAGCAGACAAAAGAGGGCATACGGAAACATTGGCACCTATCTAGAGATCACACAAACTGCCAGTTCTTGAGCAGCGTAGTAGCACTCTCCATGTGGCCCTCAGGATTTCCTGAGTGTGAGTGGGGTTGCTGTCTTGTGTGTGGCAATGTGTTTGTCAGTGTCCTGGGCCTCAGGACCACAGGGCGGGAATGGATTCTACCCACAAACCACACCTTGTCTGGATAACCTAAGAATCCAGGATAATTGTCCCAAGGAGTATTGGCAGGTGGATCAGAGGTCCCATGTGCCCTGGTGGAGAAGGCTCTGCATAGAGTGGTTCCTGGTATAGGAGTTGTGAAAGGCTCTTATGATATATGGAGGCAGACTCTCTGGAACCCTCTCCTTTGGGACAAGAGACAGTGACCCTGCTTCAAGCGGACCTTCATGGGCCTGTACTCCAAGAAGCCGTGTCCCTGGACACAGGGGAAGCTCAACGTACTCGCTCCTGATATCCCTTCTTCCCATGTAGCAAATGGAGGAGAGGGAGAGCCAAATCTGAGTGTGAGTGTTGTAGATGTGGATTCCTGGCTGCCTATTCCTTCCTCTAGACCCATAAGTGACGTGCTTGTAGACTTACCTATCATGTGGATGTGAGGCCAGTTGGGCAAGATAGGGACTGAACAGCCAGCCGAGCTCAGAGCCTGCAATTTCAGCCTATCAAAGGGGGATGGACTCCAGGCCACATGTCCACAATTTCCCTGGGTGTTCACCTCGTTTCCAAAGGCCAGGTGAAAGTTATGGACAGAGTTCCCTTGAGATTCAGACCAAGAATCCTGGCCTTGTCCGTGAGAGATCCCAGGTGGGGGTAGGGGGGAAAGAGAGCTGACATCTATCCCTTCTTCCCATGGCCACGACATGTCTTCTTTGTCCCAGGTCTGGTTCCAGAACAGAAGAGCTCGGCGCCCAGGGCAGAGCAGAAATGGCCCCATGACGGACCTGGAAGCACACCCCAAACCCAGTCGTTGTGTGACAGTCCCAGGGGAACCGGGCCTCCTGACCAGTGTCCCTGTTAGCTCTCCACAACTGGCTCTGTCCAATCCCCTGGGAAGCATGCAGGCCCTTGCTGCGGGGACAACTCCCATTCCCTGCACGGGCTTTGCCCCTCCACTTTTCTGTGGGGCCCCAGGGAGCTACGATGGTCCCGCCCACCCAACGTGGGCAGGGAGGATACAACTTTCCTGCTCCTGGAGACCTGAGGAGACGTTCCTTCACGGGACCAAATCTGGGAGGGTTTCTCTCCAACCCACATGCACTCCTTTGCCCCCCGTCTCAAGGAGAATACCAGCAACAACATGAGTACTCTGTCATGGCAGCCCTGTCCTTCCAATACCACCCTCAGCCTCTAGCTGAGAATCCTTGCCAAGGCTTGAAGGAGGCAGGGCACCCCGGGAGCAACCACGCAGCACAGTGCTGAGGCGAGGGGTCCCAGCTTGTCATCGGTACAGGACAGGCTCAGGATGGGGCAGTTCTGCAGCCTGCACATGCTGAGACCCCTGGCTGGACGCAGCAGGCACATCCTCCTGCAGAGTTGTCTGCTGCATTCAACCCACACACCAACCCTCTGTAGAAGCCTCAAGTTTTTTAGAGCAAGTTTGCTC
>NW_027403688.1:0-2740 GCF_003265705.2 Callorhinus ursinus
TTTTAAAAATTAAAAATAAATATATATAAATGGAAAAATAAATGGTGGTAGCTTCATTGGACATTGAAGTCTCTTATGGTGACAAGTTTGAAGGAAATATTTAGAACGTAACTGTCCTTAAAAATAATTATTTATATTCAAATGTCACTCTTCTTTCTTTTATGCTTTTTGAGAAAATTGGAGAAAAACCATGGATAAAATAAACCAAGGACACAATAATGAAAATGCAACCAAAACTGTCAGTAGTAGGTCATGTTGGTTCCAGGCATCCTCTGATATGATGCATTCAGAATGGCATTCGCTGTGTCGTACCCTTTCCCCAAGCCCATAATCCCAGTGTAATTAGGAGAAAGCATCAGAAAACACAAATTGAAGGAAATTCTGCAAAATGCCTGACTGAAATGCTCTTTGGAAGTGTTGAGGTGATGAAAGGCGAGAAAGGACAGAAACTGTTTTATGGACTGCAGAGGACCCAGGAGACCCGATCACTGCACGTGACGTGGAATCCTGCAACAGAGAACAGACATTAGGGAAAGAGCAGGTGAAATTCAAAGAGTTCAGCTCATGGTATTGCTTAGTTTGCATAACTTTACCATGGTTATGTGAAATGTGAGCATCAGGGAAGCTGGGTCAAGTGTATATGGGAATTCCCTGCATTCTTTTTGCAACTCTTCTTTAAAATTATTTCCAAAGAAAAAGGAAAAAAAAGAATATGTATACACAAACCAAAAAACAAAGTTATGGAAAATATTTAGTCTTTGTTCTCTTAGAAATGCAAATAAAACATCAATGGGATATATTTGTATTATTTAACCTGCCGAAAATACAAGTGGTCTTACTATTTTAACCCACAATGACAAGAAAGATGTACAGACCCAGTCTATCACCAGAAATAACACAAACTTGGGCTTTTCTTATTTCTTAAAACCTAGAAGATGTTATAAATATTTCTTTTGCATTGGCCTCAGCTGGCCTTTCTTTTAGGGCTGACTCCACTTACTTTGAATGTATGGAATTGTCTCTCTTCTTCTATTTTCTTTCCTTCCTTTGGATGCTGGTTTCATAACTGGTGTTACCTTTTGCATTCAGATGGGCAGACCCAATTACCCTGGGTTCTCACGTTGTTTATGCTACTAAAACAAATAGGACATTTAAATATATCTCTTGCTAATTAATTTTTAGCAGAACTTTGAGGCATATTCCCATTCTAGAAGATCTCCCAGGAGTGGGAACAGGAGAAAGAACGGAGGTGATCGAAAAATCCCACCCTGCTCTGAGTCTGCATTTCCCTTCTGGGTAGAGGTTGGCCCAGTAAGTGAGGAGAAATCCTGTGAGCAGTAGTGTGGAATTAGAACTGGAATTACTTTCTAACATAAAAACAACAACACTAAAACCAATGGATATCCTAAATCAAGGAAATCAAGCAAAACCAGAGAAACCAGATTAACAAAGACAAACAGAATAACAACAACAACAACAAGATAGCTCTGGAAAGCATACGCCCAAGAAGGCTGGAAGGAGGTCAGGAAGGATGTGGAATAGCAAGACCAGCATCAGGGTGTGCAGAGTGAAACTGGTTTGTACACATTGCTAGAGGCACAGTGAAATCACTCAGTGTTTTGGAAAGCAACTTGAAAATGTGCACCGAAAGCCATTACCATGTTTGAACCTTTTACCTCAATCATTCCACATCTGTGACGGTAGTCTAATTAAATGCCAATTCAAAATACGGAAAAATAAATCCAAGGCTGTCTGATTCATAACTGTAAATAAAATGGAGCTAACTTAAAGTTTAAAAAACCCAACAATGATCATGTAAACCCAGTGGTATATCATGAAGGCATGAAAAAGGATAATTCTGAAGACAAAAACTTAGAAACCTGGAAATTTGGTGACCTTTTGAGCTGCAACTGGCCTGTCCAGCATGGTGGCTCTGAGCCTTGTACGGCCTTTGAACACTGCAAATAGGGTTGGGCCAAATAGAGATGTGCACAAGAGGGAAAGAGACACCAGACTTTGAAGATTTGGTATGAAAAAAAAAAGTAGAATATTTCATTAACAATTTTATATTCTTTTTTCTTAAAGTTTATTTAAGTAATCTTTACACCCCATGTGGGACTTGAACTCATGAGCTCGAGATCAAGAGTCTCCTGCTCTTCCAATCGAGCCAGCCAGGTTCCCCAACAATTTTATATTGATTACATGTCGAAATGATAATATTTTAGATACATTGGGTTCAATGAAATATGTCAATAATATTAATTTTACCCATTTCTTTCAAAATTTGGACTTATGTATGTGATTTGTGTTCTATTACTATTGGATAGTGCTTGTCTACAGCCCCCTTGAGGACAGGGTTTAATTTTTGGTTATATAAGCCACATGTCTAGAACACATGGTTCACAGTTTGTGCTCATTAATTTTTGTTAACCACTTGATAATGATTATAATACTTGCTTTAAAAAAGATATGCAACGAACGACGGGAGCAAGATAGCGGAGGAGTAGGAGACCTAGATTTCGTCTGGTCTCAGGAATTCAGCTGAATAGGGATCAAACCATTCTGAACACCTACGAACTCAACAGGAGATCGAAGAGGAGAGTAGCAACAACTCTCTGAACAGAGAAGCGACCACTTACTGGAAGGTAGGACGTGCGGAGAAGTGAATCCGAGGCGATATTCGGGAGGATAGACGGCGGGGGAGGGGCCTCCGTCGGCCGCTTCTGGCAAGTGCTAGAGC
>NW_027403689.1:0-2407 GCF_003265705.2 Callorhinus ursinus
GAGTGTTTGCAGTTGAATGCTAACTAGCAATGACGGTGTCACAGTTTCATGTTGAACCAAGAAAGGTCTGGGGCCTTCCCCTCTCGGAATTCTGTGCTCCCCTCCTGCCCTGTGTGCGAGGTGCGCGGCGTGCTTATCCGGGGAGCAGGTGCAGTCTGGGCTGTCCTGTCTGCAGCCCACCTGCTTTCGTGGCCACTTAAATCTGCATGTAACACACCTAAGTGTGGTACCTGTTATTTCACGTCGGTTCGCAAACGAGAAGCATATGTCAGCACACAGTATGTTTGAGGAGTAACTGGTTCTCTCTCCTCTTCCCGTGTCTCTGGATGTGTGATATCAGCAAGGGAAGAAGGATTTTGTGACATCATTTCTTCTTAAAATACTAACTTTTTAGTATGCATTTTAAATGGTGATGGGGTCATCATTCTCCTTTGTTTCATCATAGCTCCTCCATTTGTCTTTGAATTCTGAGTTCCATCCAGGATAAGGATGAGTGGTTTTGCCCAGAGTCATAAAGTAAAACCCCATTTTCCTCATGTCTCACTCTGCTGCTTTGACAATGCAAAAATAAATAATCTGGGCTTCTGAGATTTAAAAAGAATTACAGAACATTATATAAAATATGTGAGTGAGAGAATCTTACACATTTCATTTTCCAAAAGGCCTTTTTGTTCCAGAAGTCACTGAAGGGACCCCCTGTCACCACTTCCTAGTGTTGGAGCCACATGGAGTTTTAAACATTTTTAGTGTTTTTAAAAATTTTTGGTCTTGAGCTTTTTCAGACCCTTTCTCCGTAATCGGGAGGTGAACGCCACCCACGGCACATCAGGCGAGCCACACGCTGTGCCAGCCCTGTGCCTGTCCTCGCCCTGGGGCCATGGGGCCGCGGGCACTTGCCCTTCACGGGTCCTCCTCCCTGAGGGCACTCAGGAGGGAGTGTTGCCTTGGCTGCTTCTAAAGGCCACACGGACCAAATCGCAGGAGAAGGACATCGAGGACGAGTTGTGTAATTGTCACAACACTGCCAGCACATAGTAGGACTAGTCTAGAAACCAGCTTCTCACACAGATGGAGGCCGCCGGCACACGGGGGTTGGGCCCTCACCTCTGGGCAGCGTGCGGCCTCCGGGGACCCCCAAGCCTCCGAGCAGAGCCATGTGTTGTCTGCCGGGAGGGCTGCATGGCTCGAACTTGCGCTCACCTGCCCTGCCGGGGGGTCCTGCGCAGCTGCCTATCTGTTGTTACTGGGAAGCGTCGTCCGGCAGGGACTGAAGTAACTGTGCTCTGTGTTGTAGTATTCTCGTCGTGTGACTGATTCAGGTCCTCTGCGGTTGGCCGGGGCCCAGTGGTCACTATGGTGGGCTCCACCATCGCAGAGGGTCTGACGGGGGTGGTGGTTTGGCAGAGGGTAGAGAACTTGGGGTATAAGACCGTTTGCAGACATCATCTGCTTAATCGAATGAGCTGCTGTGTGAGGAGCCTTTCGCTGCTGACCTGCCCATAAGGCGGTCCTCGGCGTGATCGTGATCGGGCTTGTGCCTCATCAATACGCTTTCTGACAAGAAGCGTCCGTCACGCGGCCTCTCGTTTGCCCCAGCAGAACAGAGAACGAAGTGTCCCGCGATTGCATTACAGTTTCCTTCTTGTGGACAAGAAAGCAGTGTGGTGTAATTAGGTTTGATTGGGGTGCACGTTTCCGGTAAGATCTGAAATGAATGATGTTGCCATAGTGACGCGTGTGGCTAGCAGTGCGTGAAACATGAAGCAGTTCATTCGACAAGAGCGGACATCTGTTAGCTGCCAGGGTGCAGAGCATGTTGACACTGACCAGAAATGGTGGATGTGCTGTGATAAATGAGCAGACGGCGCTGGCATGCTAGGGCAGGTCGTCTGCACCAAGTCTGCTGGGGAGCCCCCATCTCTGCACCGGCTGCTCCTGAGAGCGGTGCTGCGGAGGGCTCGGAAATCATAAAACTTCGCTCCGGCTGCAGCCTGTTAGAGCGAGCCGCGAATTCCTTTGTTGGGAATCTTTATGCTCCTGTATGACAGAGCATTCCCAAACCACGCCCTGAGACAGGTCGTTTAGGATGCGCACCGTGTCGATAGCACCCGTTACCTGGCTTGGCCGTGCAGTTTGCACCCGGCTCGTGTCAGCTCCCAAGACCACATCCTCTGCAGCGGGAAGCGCTGTGTCCACAGTGGCAGGGGCAGCGGACCATGGCGTGCGTGCCTCACCGGGGAGACCTGGAGCTGGGGGTTATGTCCCGTAAGCCAGGGGCCCTGTAAGCTGGGGCCAGGCACAGGTTCTCTGGCCTGCAGACGACAGCTGGGGCCTCTGGCGCCAACACACCTGCAGGGTCCGGCACTGTGCATGACCGGAGCGCGCACTTGTGTGTGTGCTGGGCTGT
>NW_027403689.1:2507-2739 GCF_003265705.2 Callorhinus ursinus
CACCCCAGGTGAGGCACTTGATGCAGGCAGTGGTTGAAGAGAGGCCTATTGTACTGGGAACCGCGGTCTTCTGAGAAAGCCTCATTTACAGCAAATACAGATTAACAAAGAATATGGCCACAGTCTGCAGGGTATTAGAAGTTGTGTTTCCATCCCTCATTGCTTCGTGGTAAAGTCTGAGTAGTTTTGTGTTGATCTCACGTGATCATTGCTTACGGCCTGGATCCTGCGC
>NW_027403690.1:0-2739 GCF_003265705.2 Callorhinus ursinus
GTTTCTGGAGGGGAGGAGGGTGGGGGGATGGGTTAGCCTGGGGATGGCTATTGAGGAGGGCACATTCTGCATGCAGCACTGGGTGTTATGAAAACACAATGAATCATGGAACAGTACACCAAAACAAATTATGTAATATGTGGTGATTAACATAACAATTAAGAATTAAATTGAAATAAAGAAATACAAGTCTTTCTCAAGAAACAAGAAAGGTCTCCAGTACAAATTCTAACCCTACACCTAAAGGAGCTGGAGAAAGAACAGCAAATAAAGCCTAAACCCAGCAGGAGAAGAGATATAATAAAGATCAGAGCAGAAATCAATGAAATAGAAACCAAAAGAACAGTAGAAAAGATCAAGGAACCTAGGAGATGGTTCTTTGAAAGAATTAAAAAGATTGATTAACCCCTGGCCAGACTGATCAAAAAGAAAAGAGATGATCCAAATCAACAAAATCATGAATGACAGAGGAGAGATCACAACAAACACCAAAGAAATACAAACAATTATAAGGACATATTAGGAGCAACTCTATGCCAGCAAGTTAGATAACCTGGAAGAAATGGGTGCATTCCTAGAGATGTATCAACTACCGAAACTGAACCAGGAAGAAATGGAAAACCTGAACAGACCTATAACCACTAAGGAAATTGAAGCAGTCATCAAAAATCTCCCAAGAAACCAAAGCCCAGGGCCAGATGGCTTCCCAGGGGAATTCTATCCGACATTTAAAGAAGAATTAATACCTATTCTCCTGAAACTGTTCCAAAAAATAGAAATGGAAGGACAACTTCCAAACACATTTTAGGAGGCCACCATTACCTTGATCCCCAAAACAGACAAAGATACCATCAAAAAGGAGAATTACAGACTAATATCCTTGATGAACATGGATGCAAAAATTCTCACCAAAATACTAGCCAACAGGATCCAACAGTACATTAAAAGGATTCTTCACCACGACCAAGTGGGATTTATCCCTGGGCTGCAAGGCTGATGCAACATCCGCAAATCAATCAACGCGATACAATACATTAACAAAAGAAAGAACAAGAATCATAGGATCCTCTCATTAGATGCAGAAAAAGCATTTGACAAAGTACAGAATCCTTTCTTAATCAAAATTCTTCAGAGTATAGGGATAGAGGGTATACACCTCAATATCATAAAAGCCATCGACGGAAAACCTACAGCGAATATCATTCTCAATGGGGAAAAGCTGAGAGCTGTTCCCCTACGGTCAGGAACGTGGCAGGGATGTTCACTCTCACCACTGCTAGTCAACAGAGAATTAGAAGTCCTAGCCACAGCAATCAGACCACAAAAAGAAATCAAAGGCATCCAAATCGGCAAAGAGGAACTCAAACTCTCACTCTTTGCAGATGATATGATACTTTACGTGGAAAACCCAAAAGACTCCCCCCCAAAACTGCTAGAACTCATACAGGAATTCAATCAAGTAGCAGGCTATAAAATCAATGCAAAGAAATCAGTGGCATTCCTATACACCAACAGCAAGACAGAAGAGAGACAAATCAAGGAGTCGATCCCACTCACAATTGCACCCCAAACCATAAAATACCTAGGAATAAATTTAACCATAGAGGCAAAAGATCTGTACTCAGAAAACTATAAAATACTCAGGAAAGAAATTGAAGAAGACACAAAGAAATGGAAAAACGTTCCATGCTCATGGATTGGAAGAACCAACATTGTGAAGATGTCAATGCTACCTAGAGCAATCTACACATTCAATGCAATCCCCCCACAAATACCATCCACTTTGTTCAAAGAAATGGAACAAATAATCCTAAAATGTGTATGGAACCAGAAGAGACCCCGAAGAACCAGAGGAATATTGAAAAAGAACAGAAAAGCTGGCGGCATCACAATTCCGGACTTCCAGCTCTATTACAAAGCTGTCATCATCAAGACAGTATGGTACCGGCACAAAAACAGACACATGGATCAATGGAACAGAATCGAGAGCCCAGAAAGGGACCCTCAACTCTATGGTCAACTTATCTTTGACAAAGCAGGAAAGAATGTCCAGTGGAAATAAGACAGTCTCTTCAACAAATGGGGTTGGGAAAATTGGACAGCCACATGTAGAAGAATGAAACTGGACTATTTCCTTACACCACACACAAAACTGGACTCCAAATGGTTGAAAGACCTAAACATGAGACAGGCGTCCATCAAAATCCTAAAGGAGAACACAGGTACCAACCTCTTCGACCTCAGCCGCGGCAACTTCTTCCTGGAAACATCACCAAAGGCACAGGAAGCCAGGGCAAAAATGACCTATTGCGATTTCATCAAGATAAAAAGCTTTTGCACAGCAAAAGAAACAGTCCACAAAACCAAAAGACAACCGACAGAATGGGAGAAAATATTTGCAAATGACATATCAGATAAAAGGCTAGTATCCAAAATCTATAAAGAACTTATAAAACACAACACCCAAAGAACAAATAATCCAATCAAGAAATGGGCAGAAGACAAGAACAGACATTTTTCCAAAGAAGACTTCCAAACGGCCAAGAGGCACATGACGAACTGCTCCACATCGCTCGGCATCAGGGCAATCTAAATCAAAACCTCAATGAGATACCACCTCACACCCGTCAGAATAGCTAAAATTAACAAGTCAGGGAACGACAGATGTTGGCGGGGATGTGGAGAAAGGGGAACCCTCCGACACTGTTGGTGGGAATGCAAGCTGGTGCAACCCCTCTG
>NW_027403691.1:0-2739 GCF_003265705.2 Callorhinus ursinus
TTCTACCCAAATCTTGTGAGATCTCATTCAAATCTCACCAGATCTCAGTTCAAATCTTGTGAGAACTCAGTCTAAATCTTGAGAGATCTCTTTCAATTCTCACCAGATCTCAGTTCAAATTTCATGAGATCTTAGTCCAAGGCTCATGTGATCACTTCCAAATCTCACCATATCTCAGTCCAAATCTTATGAGATCTTAGTCCAAATCTCAAGAGAACTCATCCAAATCTTGGGGAACTCAGTCCAAATCTCATTTGAACCCAGTCCACTTCTTGCCACAGCTCAGTCCAAAGCTCCTGATATCTCACACTCACCTAGTCATATTTTCACCCCAGTCTCGTGTGTTCTCAGTCCAAATCTCAAGGGAACTCACCCAACTCTTGTGAGCACTCAGTCCACATCTTGAGAGATCTCTTCCAAATCTCGAGAGATCTTAGTCCACATCTCATGACATCTTAGTACAAATTTCGTTTGAACTCAGTCCAAATCTCACCAGATTTCAGTCCAAATCTCATGAGATCTCACACATATCTTCCTACATTTCTATCCAAATCTCATGAGAACTGAGTCAAAATCTCATGAGAACAGAGTACGAATCTTGTATGATCTCAATCCAAATAACATGAGATCTCTTGCACATCTCACCAGATTTCTACACAAATCTCATCCGATCTTAGTACAAATCTCATGAGATCTCATTCAAATCTTGCCAGATCTGAGTCCAAATCTTGAGAGAACTCAGACAAATCTCATGAGAACTCACTCCAAATCTCAAGATAAATTCAGGCACATCTCATGAGAGTTTGACCCAAATCTCATGAGATCTCAATCCAAATCTCATGAGACTTCAATGCAAGTCTTGTGAGAACTCAATCCATATCCTTTGATAACTCACGCACATCTCTCAAGATTTCAAGCCAAATCTCGTGAGATCTGTCCAAATCTCACGATATGCGGTTTAAATCTCAGCAGGACTCAGTCCAAAAAATCATGATATGTCAGACATCTCGTGAGATTTCTACCCAAATCTTGTGAGATCTCAATCCAAATCTCCCGTGATCTCACACACACCTCTTCACATTTCTACACAAATCTCATGTGTTCTCACTTCAAATCTCATGTGATCTCATCCACATCTCACCAGTCTCTGTCCAAATCTCAAGAGAAATCATCCAAATCTCATGAAAACTCAGTCCATTCTTGAGAGATCCCCCAAATCTCGCCAGATATCGCCCAAATCTCATGCGAACTCAGCCCAACACTTAAACATAAGCCAAGAGGACAAAACCGTCACCCACATTTGCTTCTGTGCCTATCCATGCACGGTAAGGGCCATTTTAAAAACAGAAAACAAAACCAAGACCAGATTTTCCGCTTTCTGAAGGAGGAATGCAGGCCTCTTAATGACAGGGCTCCCACATGCAAGGCAGAAATGTTTACCTTTGCCCAAGCCCACAGGTGTACGATTTCCCTGCGGCAGACTGCTTGCTAGGAGACTGTGCTTTCTTCACATTATCCCTTTCTCATCGCTAATGAAGAACTTTGGCCTTCCATGCATCATTTTCCACCTTTTAGCTCTTTTTTCAATCTAAGTTTGCCCTGGGCGTCATTCAGATCCAGTGTCTCAGAGTAATAGCCTCTATTTAAGCAGGTCCAGCTAAGTCCTTGTGATTGTGGGAGGGATTGGGGCACATTGCCCCTTGTAACAGGCTTTCAGAACTATGGGGACCTCAGAGGTTAAGACCTTTGGAAGTGCCCTGCGAGTAATGTTTCTGTGTAGGCTTGGCCCCGGGTTGTTAGAAGGAGTGGGCCTCATTTCTTGGGTAAAAGGAAATGAAGTGACAAACTTCATTCCCAGATGTATCCTAGTCCCAAATTTATTGTCAAATTTCGGCCTTCACTGGAATCATTTCCATGCCCTTGCCGAAATTTAGAGTGGGTTTACACACGGCGAGGAGGGGATTCTACCCAAGTAGCCAGCACCCAACGATTGGTCGTGAGTTCCTACTTCAGTCCTGTGCTCAGTCAGAGTACGCTTATCTGATATCCCAAAGGAAAGGAAAGGTGGCTATTCTCTCCTTGACCTTGAGATGCCCTCCTTTTCAGGAACAAAGGTCACCAATATGCTGCATGCTGGAGGATCTGGTGAGTTCAGGTGGTGCCCTTTCAAGGACTGTAGCACCAAAGTTTGCATCCAAAACCTTGAGCATCAGCTGGGAGTCCCATTAGTATAGCTGAATCACTGCAGCCTTCATCCATTCATGGGAAGGGCAAAACAACAACAACAACAACAACAACAACAACAACACTACCACCAAATTTCCCTCTCATTCTGAAGGAAGAATGCAGAGTTCTTGGTGACAGGGCTCCCAGGTCTAGGCAATGGTTGCCCTTTCCCCAAGCCCACAGTTGTTTCTCATTCCTGGGAATGAAAATTGGGTTGCTAGGAGATGGGCCTAGTCACCGCAATCAAAACATGTCTCATCGCATCTCTAATAAACACATTTGGCCCAGCATATATCCACTTCCACCCTCTTGCTCTTTTTCTGCTGAGGTTCACCCTGTGGGCCTTCTGATCCAGTGTCTCAGAGCAATATCCTGTTCATTCAGCTGGAAGATCTGGAAGATTCTTTGTGACTGTGTGGAAGTGTTGGCCACAGAGCCCCCTGGAAATGCTGTTCAGAACTATGTTGGCCTGAGGAGGCCTAAGGCATTGGAAGCTTGCAAGCAGTGAATGTC
>NW_027403692.1:0-2407 GCF_003265705.2 Callorhinus ursinus
GAGTGTTTGCAGTTGAATGCTAACTAGCAATGACGGTGTCACAGTTTCATGTTGAACCAAGAAAGGTCTGGGGCCTTCCCCTCTCGGAATTCTGTGCTCCCCTCCTGCCCTGTGTGCGAGGTGCGCGGCGTGCTTATCCGGGGAGCAGGTGCAGTCTGGGCTGTCCTGTCTGCAGCCCACCTGCTTTCGTGGCCACTTAAATCTGCATGTAACACACCTAAGTGTGGTACCTGTTATTTCACGTCGGTTCGCAAACGAGAAGCATATGTCAGCACACAGTATGTTTGAGGAGTAACTGGTTCTCTCTCCTCTTCCCGTGTCTCTGGATGTGTGATATCAGCAAGGGAAGAAGGATTTTGTGACATCATTTCTTCTTAAAATACTAACTTTTTAGTATGCATTTTAAATGGTGATGGGGTCATCATTCTCCTTTGTTTCATCATAGCTCCTCCATTTGTCTTTGAATTCTGAGTTCCATCCAGGATAAGGATGAGTGGTTTTGCCCAGAGTCATAAAGTAAAACCCCATTTTCCTCATGTCTCACTCTGCTGCTTTGACAATGCAAAAATAAATAATCTGGGCTTCTGAGATTTAAAAAGAATTACAGAACATTATATAAAATATGTGAGTGAGAGAATCTTACACATTTCATTTTCCAAAAGGCCTTTTTGTTCCAGAAGTCACTGAAGGGACCCCCTGTCACCACTTCCTAGTGTTGGAGCCACATGGAGTTTTAAACATTTTTAGTGTTTTTAAAAATTTTTGGTCTTGAGCTTTTTCAGACCCTTTCTCCGTAATCGGGAGGTGAACGCCACCCACGGCACATCAGGCGAGCCACACGCTGTGCCAGCCCTGTGCCTGTCCTCGCCCTGGGGCCATGGGGCCGCGGGCACTTGCCCTTCACGGGTCCTCCTCCCTGAGGGCACTCAGGAGGGAGTGTTGCCTTGGCTGCTTCTAAAGGCCACACGGACCAAATCGCAGGAGAAGGACATCGAGGACGAGTTGTGTAATTGTCACAACACTGCCAGCACATAGTAGGACTAGTCTAGAAACCAGCTTCTCACACAGATGGAGGCCGCCGGCACACGGGGGTTGGGCCCTCACCTCTGGGCAGCGTGCGGCCTCCGGGGACCCCCAAGCCTCCGAGCAGAGCCATGTGTTGTCTGCCGGGAGGGCTGCATGGCTCGAACTTGCGCTCACCTGCCCTGCCGGGGGGTCCTGCGCAGCTGCCTATCTGTTGTTACTGGGAAGCGTCGTCCGGCAGGGACTGAAGTAACTGTGCTCTGTGTTGTAGTATTCTCGTCGTGTGACTGATTCAGGTCCTCTGCGGTTGGCCGGGGCCCAGTGGTCACTATGGTGGGCTCCACCATCGCAGAGGGTCTGACGGGGGTGGTGGTTTGGCAGAGGGTAGAGAACTTGGGGTATAAGACCGTTTGCAGACATCATCTGCTTAATCGAATGAGCTGCTGTGTGAGGAGCCTTTCGCTGCTGACCTGCCCATAAGGCGGTCCTCGGCGTGATCGTGATCGGGCTTGTGCC
Source organism: Callorhinus ursinus (assembly GCF_003265705.2). Taxonomy (NCBI): domain Eukaryota; kingdom Metazoa; phylum Chordata; class Mammalia; order Carnivora; family Otariidae; genus Callorhinus; species Callorhinus ursinus. Next base: position 1,540 of record NW_027403692.1, read on the forward strand.
TCATCAATACGCTTTCTGACAAGAAGCGTCCGTCACGCGGCCTCTCGTTTGCCCCAGCAGAACAGAGAACGAAGTGTCCCGCGATTGCATTACAGTTTCCTTCTTGTGGACAAGAAAGCAGTGTGGTGTAATTAGGTTTGATTGGGGTGCACGTTTCCGGTAAGATCTGAAATGAATGATGTTGCCATAGTGACGCGTGTGGCTAGCAGTGCGTGAAACATGAAGCAGTTCATTCGACAAGAGCGGACATCTGTTAGCTGCCAGGGTGCAGAGCATGTTGACACTGACCAGAAATGGTGGATGTGCTGTGATAAATGAGCAGACGGCGCTGGCATGCTAGGGCAGGTCGTCTGCACCAAGTCTGCTGGGGAGCCCCCATCTCTGCACCGGCTGCTCCTGAGAGCGGTGCTGCGGAGGGCTCGGAAATCATAAAACTTCGCTCCGGCTGCAGCCTGTTAGAGCGAGCCGCGAATTCCTTTGTTGGGAATCTTTATGCTCCTGTATGACAGAGCATTCCCAAACCACGCCCTGAGACAGGTCGTTTAGGATGCGCACCGTGTCGATAGCACCCGTTACCTGGCTTGGCCGTGCAGTTTGCACCCGGCTCGTGTCAGCTCCCAAGACCACATCCTCTGCAGCGGGAAGCGCTGTGTCCACAGTGGCAGGGGCAGCGGACCATGGCGTGCGTGCCTCACCGGGGAGACCTGGAGCTGGGGGTTATGTCCCGTAAGCCAGGGGCCCTGTAAGCTGGGGCCAGGCACAGGTTCTCTGGCCTGCAGACGACAGCTGGGGCCTCTGGCGCCAACACACCTGCAGGGTCCGGCACTGTGCATGACCGGAGCGCGCACTTGTGTGTGTGCTGGGCTGT
>NW_027403692.1:2507-2739 GCF_003265705.2 Callorhinus ursinus
CACCCCAGGTGAGGCACTTGATGCAGGCAGTGGTTGAAGAGAGGCCTATTGTACTGGGAACCGCGGTCTTCTGAGAAAGCCTCATTTACAGCAAATACAGATTAACAAAGAATATGGCCACAGTCTGCAGGGTATTAGAAGTTGTGTTTCCATCCCTCATTGCTTCGTGGTAAAGTCTGAGTAGTTTTGTGTTGATCTCACGTGATCATTGCTTACGGCCTGGATCCTGCGC
>NW_027403693.1:0-2738 GCF_003265705.2 Callorhinus ursinus
TATTTCCTTTTCCCTTCATGGGAGCCAGATATCTAAGAATGGAGACACAAGGGAAGAGAAATTTCAATGAACACACACAACAAGAAAGACACGGTTCACAAAAATAGTTTGGAAAAGACTCAAAGCTCAACAACACCCCCAGAAGGATAAACTTATAAAGATCCACACGGAGATACATCATAGTTAAAGTGTTGAAACCCAAAGACAAAAACAGAGTTTTGAAAGCAAGAAGAGACAAGCGACCTGCCACATTCAAGAGATTCACAGTAAGAAGCAGTCCAATGTAATCAATCACGAACCACCAAGTAGCTGGCTGAGGAGCCTAGACAACACAGCCATACTGGAGACTCAGTGTTAGTCTCCAGTTTGGGTGTGCAGCAGCGGCCGTGGCCAGGCTGGCCTTGGTGAGTTGAAGTCCATGTTGCTAAGACCCATCATAACTTCCATCTCTGTCACCGTGGTCACTTTGCTCATGGGCCTACTGGGCAACTGCAGGAGATGCTGGGGAAACAGGCTGGCTGGGATCCAGAGAAAAGGTCATCCTAGCCACTTGATTATCACAATCCTCCTCTGCTGAAGAGGCTCTGGTGAGCATTCACATGGGATACATCTTTGCCTTTTGTCCCACTCAGAGAAGTCTATCCATATACTTCTACCCCAGACCTCCCTGTCATGAAGTTTCCAATCATGTTTCTTCCATTCCCCAAACATCCAGCCAAACCACCGGCCACAGCCAATCAGTAAGCAGTTGAGCCTCTAGCCGTTCCTTCTTCCAAGGAAACTGTTGAGCAGAGTACCACACAACGGTCACCAATCTCAGGGGCCTCCGAACACGTCTGCCCACAGCCATCTTGGAGTTACCACAGAACACATGGTCAAGCACTGGATGGAGCAATGCTTTACCCAGCTTTACTCACATGGAGAAGAGACGGAACAAAATCAGGTCCAATGTAGGCACTGGTACATCACGGACATCAGGTGCCCCTGGCAGCCGATGCAGGACAACTGGCTTATGTACATCCCTCTAACGCTTCAGCTCAAGGACCAACGCCCCACCCCCCAACTATGGAGTCTGAAATACAGAAGACTGGGGGTGTGCCTGAGAGCCACTCACATGCATGCTTCTGTAGAACAAAAGAGCACTGGTTGAGCCTGTAACAGGGAAAGCCATTTCCCTACTAGGGGATAAGTCTGGCACAGGCTATATGTTCCAGGCCTAAAACCCATTCTTATGAGGCTGAGAGTGTGTCAAAAGACTTTATGCACAAGACTGCCTTTCCAACACAATGAATTTTCAGGTGCATGGCTTGAAGTTCAGCCCACTGGGAGGATTTCTGAGTCATGCCTGCATATTGCACAAAACCATCTGTAAACCAGGCTCCACAATTTTCCTCCTCAGTCAACTGACTGTAGGGTGTTCCCCAGGTAGGGAATGTGCTCTCGGTGCAGGCTGGGAGAGAAAAGGTGGTATGGCAGGAGTGGGGGCCATGTGACCTAGCATATGTTTTCAGGGCCTGCTAGAGCCTGATCTCCTGTAGCAGGGCTCTGTTTTGAAATCCTACACTGTGACTCCCTATAAAGGTCCACAAAGGCTCCAAAGAGCACCTTTGTCTACTGCAGATACTTGGAGCGCCACTGGATCTGCTGGATCATGTGGCCCAGGTGGCACCTGGACCTGCTACAGAGCCTTCTTATTCCGGACTCCACTGAAAACTAGCATCTTTTCAAGTCACTTGCTAACTGGCCAGAGTAGCACACCCAAATGAAGAGTATGTCGCTTCCAAAATGCTAAGGGACTCACTAGGCGCCATGTCTCCTTTTAGTCTTGTTTTTTTCTTTTGTAAATTTTATTTATTTGAGACAGAGAGAGAGAGAGAGAGCGTGCATGCACAAACATGTATGTGAGTGGGGGGGAAGAGGAGAGGGAGAGGGAGAGGGAAAGAATCTCAAGCAGACTTCCAACTGGGTATAGGGCATGATGTGGGGCTCAATCTCATGACCCTGAGATCATGACCTGAGCTGAAACCAAGAGTTGGATGCTTAACCAACTGAGCCACCCAGACACCCCAAGTGCGTCTTCCTTTTGGTTGTAGGAAGAGCCAGATGCAAAATCTATCCTTCACCGTAAAAAGAAACCTCAGCAAGCCCCACTCCACTGGATCCCTAGAAATTTCAATGAGGATGAAAGTATCTAATTTCTGTCAGATTTATTTCCCACCTCTGACAAGCAAACATCTTTCCAGTGCATCTACAGTAGCTACTTCTTACTTGAGCCAGTCCGCATGGTATCCCCCATGTAATGGGCCAGCATGCTATCCTGTAAAGGGATAGACAGTCAAGGGCCCTGTGACATAAAGCATGACACAGGGCTGGAGAGCTGGTATACCCCTGAGGTGGGATGATACAATGCACTGCTGGTGGCTGAAAGCAAGCTGATCTGGTGGTCCTTCCTAAGAGCATTTGCCAGACAGACCACTGCAGAGAATGTTCCAGAGGATGTGTTCATTTGCTCAAGCATCGGGAACAGCAACTGCAATTAAGAGTACCACCTGGTAAGTTTAAGACAATCCATCTTTGTTCTGCACCGTCGAGTGAGTGAGCTGAGTGCAGATGATGCAGGGCTCACTACCCATGCACCCTTCCAGTCCTTGATGGGGACACTGATCTCAGAAATCCCTCCAAGAAGAGTTTACTATTCTAGGCAGTCCAGAGGCTCCCACTTGGCTTGGCCACCAGAA
>NW_027403694.1:0-2738 GCF_003265705.2 Callorhinus ursinus
GAGAGGGAACACAAGCAGGGGGAGTGGGAGAGGGAGAAGCAGACTCCCTGCTGAGCAGGGAGCCCGATGCAGGGCTTGATCCCAGGACCCCAGGATCACGATCTGAGCCCAAGGCAGACGCTTACCCACTGAGCCACCCAGGCGCCCCTACCCTAATACATTTTATATTTATTAACCTATTGTTGGGCATTTATTTCTTTACTGATTTTTCTCAATAATAACAAAGCACTGAGGAATATTTTTATGTGAGTATTTGCACATACCCATACTATTTCCTTAGAATATATTCCTAGAAGAATTGATGAGCTATAGAATATGAATTGTCCTGCAGCTATGGCGAACCAAGGCAGAACCAAGAGCACTCTACAAGCAGGAGGAGGAGGCCCCAACATTTGGTAGTCATCTAAAATTTTTATCAATTTAATAGGCCCAAAACTGTTATTGTATTGCTATTCTAATTTTCATTTCTTTGACTACTAATGAGGTTAAACATTTTTATTAAATATTAGTGGCCATATAGTGACAATAAAGTCCTTTAAATTATATGTTGTTAGTAAGAAGTGAACTAAAAAGAATGCACCAGATTCATTTTCATTTTGCTTCCTGAAATGAGATTGTAAAACTATTGATCTTGAAACTACATTGCCAGGAAAATAAGGGACAGTGTCATGATTTTCCCATTGATTGCATCCACCCTCATCTTCTGTCTTCGTTTGACGGGGAACAGCTGGCCTTTGAAAATTGGCCATGCAGTAATGCATTGCACAAGAAGCCCAGTTCTATGCCTTATCTTAGGCTCTTTGAACCTTGACCTCTTTTTCTTCCAGCTCTTTGAAGCCTCATTAAAATTTATTCTTCTCTGAAGGCATGTATCATATTTTGCTTCAAATAGGTACTTATCTTTCCCTTCTACTAGGTTATAAGTTTCCTTGAGAGCCAGTTATTTTGTCATATTCATCTTACCTCCCACAATGCCTAAAATGCTGCCTCCAGTGTTTTTGAATGGAAATAAATGTAACGGTTCAAAAAGTATTTATTTCCTTTTCTTGAAAACAATTATCTTTTTGTTGTCCTTGGGATCTCTTATTCTTGGGAAAAGTCCCCCACGTGAAAAGAAAACCTCAGAAGAAGTAACCAAATTAAATAGCACAATGAATTAAATAATGTCATGAATACATAAGTAATATCTGAAGAGGATCTATTTTCTCATTTCTAGAAACTCTCCCCTTTGTGGGCCAGCTGGCACCAAAACATGAAATTATTTTGTATTTCAGTGGGCGTAAATAGGTACACATTTTTAAAGATCCTTACCTCTTGATTCCCAAATAAATCCAAATTTTTTATATATTTATGGAGTGTTTATTTAAAACTCCAGATTGAAGTGGTTTCTGAACATAGTTCATGTTTCATTTCTCCACTGAAAAGCTTCACCTCTGTTGAGCACAGGGTTTGTGAAATGGAACCTTAATAGCATACTTAGCAAACGAATAGTTGCCAGCTGACTAGCTATTGATTTAATGTTCTATCATTTCCATGGTTCAATCACGCCTACCATGGTGAATCAGTTGGAGCATCCTCAATGAACCAATAAATGAGCAATATCCCCCACCAAAGGGATATGTTTCCTGTGTGGCAAAGGCATACATAACTTACCACAAACAATGTCAGGCTCTAGCACAGCATTGATTTACCTTGGATCATCCAGCCTTCTGTTTCCAGTAATGGTTTATTCTTCTAATTGGTACTCGCCACACACCAGCTTTTTGTTTAAATGTTTGGGTATGTGATCTATCTCTGCTTGAGGTCAGGGACCATTTCTTAGACACTTTGTCATTTTCTATCGCATATATTGAGTGGTCAATAAACATTTGTCAAGTGAGAATCATATGTTAACACAGAACAGGGCCAGAGTTTGCTATACGCCTGTGGTTCTCAATCCTGGACGCCCCTTAGAACTACCTGGGGATCTTTTTCAAAAATACCCAGACCCCATCCCTGAGCTGCAGATTTATTTGGCTCTAAGGTAGGGTCTGAGCATCCTACCCAGACCTGTGTTTAAAAGGCTTCACAGGTAATTCTAATGGACAGTGAGGGCTGAGAGTCAGGGCTATGAGCCATTGTGATATAAGAAGACAGGCAGGCAAATCAGCAAATGGCCTAAGTAGTACCATTTTGCTTCCCCTTAGAGCAGTGGTTCCCAAAGCATGACCTTCAGATCAGCATCACCAGCAGCATCTAGCAAGTTGTCAGAAATGCAAATTCCCAGCCCCTCCTCAAACCTAGAGAATCAGAAACTGTGAGTGAGATCCAGCCCTTCAGATGAACCTCTGTCTGGGTGATGTAGTAGAACATCATTATCACATCATGTCGGGTGTCTTACAAAACTGGGTTTTGAAGAGGTGAGACCTCAGAGATTAAGGAAAGGCATTCAGACACTGGGAAAGGCATGAGCAATGGCCAGGAGGCAGAAAAAAAAATGTAGAGAATCAGTTCAGGGCACAAAGAACAAGTGGTCCTATTTGGAGGATTAGAGAATATTTGCAGAAGGGGTGATGAAGGAAAGGGGATTGACCTTGGGTGGAAGGGACTGACTTACCTAAAACACTCTGGAAGATTTGTTACAGACCACAGTTTCTAGGTTTCCAGGTGAGTGAACTACTACTGTTCCTTCCGTAGTCTAATACCTTTTTTTTTTTTTTTAAGATTTTGTTTATTTATTTGACAGAGAGAGACACAGT
>NW_027403695.1:0-2737 GCF_003265705.2 Callorhinus ursinus
TTGGATCCTATTGGCTAGTATTTTGGTGAGAATTTTTGCATCCATGTTCATCAAAGATATTGGTCTGTAATTCTCCTTTTGATGGGGTCTTTGTCTGGTTTTGGGATCAAGGTAATGGTGACCTCCTAAAATGTGTTTGGAAGTTTTCCTTTCATTTCTATTTTTTGGAACAGTTTCAGGGGAATAGGTATTAATTCTTCTTTAAATGTCTGATAGAATTCCCCTGGGAAGCCATCTGGCCCTGGGCTTTTGTTTGTTGGGAGATTTTTGATGACTGCTTCAATTTCCTTAGTGGTTATAGGTCTGTTCAGGTTTTCTATTTCTTCCTGGTTCAGTTTTGGTAGTTGATACATCTCTAGGAATGCACCCATTTCTTCCAGGTTATCTAATTTGCTGGCATAGAGTTGCTCATCAGATGTTCTTATAATTGTTTGTATTTCTTTGGTGTTGGTTGTGATCTCTCCTCTTTCATTCATGATTTTGTTGATTTGGGTCATTTCTCTTTTCTTTTTGATAAGTCTGGATGGGGTTTATCAATCTTGTTAATTCTTTCAAAGAACCAGCTCCTAGTTTTGTTGATCTGTTCTACTGTTCTTTTGGTTTCTATTTCATTGATTTCTGCTCTGATCTTTATTATTTCTCTTCTCCTGCTGAGTTTAGGCTTTATTTGCTGTTCTTTCTCCAGCTCCTTTAGGTGTAGGGTTAGGTTGTGTATTTGAGACCTTTTTTTTCTTGAGAAAGGGTTGTATTGCTATATACTTTCCTCTCAGGACTGCCTTTGCTGTATCCCAAAGATTTTGAACAGTTGTGTTTTCATTTTCATTGGTTTCCATGAATTTTTTTAATTGTTCTTTAATTTCCTGGTTGACCCATTCATTCTTTAGTAGGATGCTCTTTAGCCTCCATGTATTTGAGTTCTTTCCGACTTTCCTCTTGTGATTGAGTTCTAGTTTCAAAGCATTGTGGTCTGAAAATATGCAGGGAATGATCCCAATCTTTTGGTACCAGTTGAGACTTGATTTGTGACCTAGGATGTGATCTATTCTGGAGAATGTTCCATGGGCACTAGAGAAGAATGTGTATTCCCTTGCTTTGGGATGAAATGTTCTGAATATGTCTGTGAAGTCCATTTGGTCCAGTGTGTCATTTATAGTCTTTATTTCCTTGTTGATCTTTTGCTTAGATGATCTGTCCATTTCAGTCAGAGGGGTGTTAAGGTCCCCCACTATTATTGTATTGTTGTCAATGTGTTTCTTTGCTTTTGTTATTAATTGCTTTATATAATTGGCTGCTCCCATGTTCGGGGCATAGATATTTACAATTGTTAGATCTTCTTGTTGGATAGACCCTTTAAGTAGGATATAGTGTCCTTCTTCATCTCTTATTACAGTCTTTGTTTTAAAATCTAATTTGTCTGATATAAGGATTGCCACCCCAGCTTTCTTTTGGTGTCCATTAGCATGGTAAATGGTTTTCCACCCCCTCACTTTCAATCTGGGGGTGTCTTTGGGTCTAAAATGAGTCTCTTGCAGACAGCATATCGATGGGTCTTGGTTTTTAATCCAACCTGATAGCCTGTGTCTTTTAATTGGGGCATTTAGCCCATTTACATTCAGGGTAACTATTGAAAGGTATGAATTTAGTGCCATTGTGTTGCCTGTAACGTGACTGTTACTGTATATGTCTCTGTTCCTTTCTGGTCTGTGCTGCTTTTAGGCTCTCTCTTTACTTAGAGGACCCCTTTCAATATTTCTTGGTGGGCTGGTTTCGTGTTTGCAAATTCCTTTAGTTTTTGTTTGTCCTGGAAGCTTTTTATCTCTCCTTCAATTTTCAATGAGAGCCTAGCTGGATATAGTATTCTTGGCTGCCTATTTTTCTCGTTTAGTGCTCTGAAGATATCATGGCAGTCCTTTCTGGCCTGCCAGGTCTCTGTGGATAGGTCTGTTGCCAGTCTAATGTTTCTACCATTGTAGGTTACATATCTCTTCTCCCGAGCTGCTTTCAGGATTTTCTCTTTGTCTCTGAGACTCGTAAGTTTTACTATTAGATGTTGGGATGTTGACCTATTTTCATTGATTTTGAGAGGGGTTCTCTGTGCCTCCTGGACTTTGATGCCTGTTTCCTTCCCCACATTAGGGAAGTTCTCTGCTATAATTTGCTCCAATATACCTTCTGTCCCTCTCTCTCTTTCTTCTTCTTCTGGGATCCCAATTATTCTAATGTGGTTTCGTCTTATCGTATCGCTTATCTCTCGAATTCTGCCCTCGTGATCCTGTAGTTGTTTCTCTCTCTTTTTCTCAGCCTCTTTATTTTCCATCATTTGGTCTTCTATATCGCTAATTCTCTCTTCTGCCTCATTTATCCTAGCAGTTAGTGCCCCCATTTTTGATTGCACCTCATTAATAGCCTTTTTGATTTCGACTTGGTTAGATTTTAGTTCTTTTATTTCTCCAGAAAGGGTTTCTCTAATAACTTCCATGCTTTTTTCAAGCCCAGCTAGTATCTTTAAAGTCATGATTCTGAACTCTAGGTCTGACATCGTACTAATGTCCGTATTGAGTAGGTCCCTGGCTGACGGTACTACCTCTTGTTCTTTTTGCTGAGGTGATTTTTGTCGTCTTGTCATTTTGTCCAGAGGCGAATAGATGAATGAGAGAACAAAATGCTAACAAGTTAACAACGTCCCCAGCAAATATACTCTATACAAATCAGAAAAGACCTGAAACCAGGGGAAAAG
>NW_027403696.1:0-2736 GCF_003265705.2 Callorhinus ursinus
TTGCCTTTATAATTGCCTGTATTCTCACCGTTCTTGAGATCTTTATTTCCCCATGTAGTTTCGAGTTATTGTACCCTCTTCTTTTACCTGCAGGACTCCCTTGAACAGTTCTTGCAGGAAAGGTCTAGTGGGACACATACTCTCTAAGCTTTTGTTTGTCTGGGAATATCTTGATTTTACCCATATTTTTGAAGGACAGTTTGCTGGATATGGGATTCTTGGCTGAAATGGGTGTTTGTTCGTTTGCGCACTTTGTATCAGCACACTGCCTTCTGGTCTCCACTATTTCTAATGAAAAATCTGCATAGAACCTTATTGGGAATTCCTTGTATGTGATGGTTTGCTTCTTTCATACTGCTTTCAAGATTCTCTTTTTGTCTTTTTTTTTTAAAGATTTATTTAATTTTTTTAAAATTTTATTTTATTTTATTATGTTATGTTAGTCACCATACAGTACATCATTAGTTTTTGAGGTAGTGATCCACGATTCATTGTTTTCATATGACACCCAGTGCTCCATGCAGTACGTGCCCTCCTTAATACCCATCACCGGGCTAACCCATCCCCCCATCCCCCTCCCCTCTAATAATCTCAGTTTGTTTCTCAGAGTCCATAATCTCTCATGGTTCATCTCCCCCTCTGATATCCACCCCCCTTCATTTTTCCCTTCCTTCTCCTAAAGTCCTCCCTGCTATTCCTTATGTTCCACAAATAAGTGAGACCATATGATAATTGACTTTCTCTGCTTGACTTATTTCACATAGCATAATCTCCTCCAGTCCCATCCAAGTTGATGTAAAAGTTGGGTATTCATCCTTTCTGATGGCTGCATAATATTCCATTGTGTATATATACCACATCTTCTTTATCCATTCATCCGTTGAAGGGCATCTCGGCTCTTTCCACAGTTTGGCTATTGTGGACACTGCTGCTATGAACATTGGGGTGCATATGGCCCTTCTTTTCACTACATCTGTGTCTTTGGGGTAAATACCCAGAAGTGCAATTGCTGGGTCATAGGGTAGCTAATGTGAGACGGGAATCCATGAAAATCCTAGAGGAGAACATAGGCAGTAACCTCTTTGCCATTGGCCACGCAACTTCTTTCAAGATACATCTCCAAAGGCTAGTGAAACAGAGGCAAAAATGAACTATTGGGACTTCATCAAGATAAAAAGCTTCTGCACAGCAAAGGAAACAGTCAACAAAACAAAGAGGCAACCCACAGAATGGGAGAAGATATTTGCAAATGACACTACAGACAAAGCGCTGATTTCCAAGATCTATAAAGAACTTCTCAAACTTGACACCCAAAAAACAAATAAGTCAAAAAAATCGGCAATAGACATGAACAGACACTTCTCTGAAGAAGACATACAAATGGCTAACAGACCCATGAAAAAATGTTCATCATCATTAGCCATCAGGGAAATTCAAGTCAAAACCACATTGAGATACCACCTTACACCAGTTAGAATGGCAAAAATGGACAAGGCAAGAAACAACAAATGTTGGAGAGGTTGTGGAGACAGGGAACCCTCTTACACTGTTGGTGGGAATGCAAGTTGGTACAGCCACTTTGGAAAACAGTGTGGAGGTGCCTCAAAAAATTAAAAATAGTGCTGCCCTATTTATTTATTTTCGAGAAAGAGAGAATACGTGGCGGGGAGGGACGGAGGGAGAATGAGAGTCTCAAGCAGACTCTGCGCCGATCGTGGAGTCCAGTGTGGGGGGTCAGTCTCACAACCCTGAGGTCATGACCTAAGCCGAAACAAAAGTCAGACACCTAATGACTGAGCCACCTGGGCGCCCTTGTCTTTGTCTTTTAAAACTTTTATTGTAATGTGTCTCTATGTGGGTCTCTTTGAGTTCATCTTCCTTGGATTTGCTTGAGCTTCTTCGCTGTTTACATGCATGTCTTTCATCAGATTTGGGGTGTTTTCATCCATTACTTCTTCACATATTCTCTCTGCCCTTTTCCTTCTGTCTTCCACTTCTGGGACTCCCACAATACATACATTGGTTTGTACCTTGGTGTCCTGCACTCCCTCAGACCTGTTTAATTTTCCTCCACCTGTTTTCATTCTGTTTCCCAGACTTGGTCGTTTCCGTTGTTCCGTGTTCAGGTTTGCTGATTCTTCTGCGTGGTTAGATCTGCCTTGAATCTCTGTAGGGGAATTTTCATTTCAGTCGTCGTACTTTTCAGCTCTTGACTTTCTTCTGCTTTCTGTTGAGGTTTTCTGTCTCTTCATATTTACGTTTCATTCACACATTGTTTTCTTGGCATTCTCCACATCTTCGTTTCTTTGAACAGCCTTAATGCTTTCCTTTTAAAGTCTTTGTCTCGTATATCTGACATCAGGTCCTTTTCAGGGGTCGTTTCTCTTGATTTACAATGTTCCTTTAAATGGGCCATACTAGGCGCCTGGGTGGCCCAGTTGGTTAAGCGACTGCCTTCAGCTCAGGTCATGATCCCAGAGTCCCTGGATCGAGTCCCACGTGTGGCTCCCTGCTCAGTGGGGAGTCTGCTTCTCCCTCTGACCCTCTCTTCTCTCATGCTCTTTCTCACTCTCTCAAATCAATAAAATCTTTAAAAAAAATAAATAAATGGGCCCTACTTTTTTTGTTGTTGTTTTGTTTTTAATGCCTTGTTATTGAACACTTTGTTTTTAGTGTAATGATGCGCCTCTGGAAGTCCATTCTCACCCTTCTTCCGGGCTTGCTGGGGTTTTAGTC
>NW_027403697.1:0-2736 GCF_003265705.2 Callorhinus ursinus
GAGAGGGAACACAAGCAGGGGGAGTGGGAGAGGGAGAAGCAGACTCCCTGCTGAGCAGGGAGCCCGATGCAGGGCTTGATCCCAGGACCCCAGGATCACGATCTGAGCCCAAGGCAGACGCTTACCCACTGAGCCACCCAGGCGCCCCTACCCTAATACATTTTATATTTATTAACCTATTGTTGGGCATTTATTTCTTTACTGATTTTTCTCAATAATAACAAAGCACTGAGGAATATTTTTATGTGAGTATTTGCACATACCCATACTATTTCCTTAGAATATATTCCTAGAAGAATTGATGAGCTATAGAATATGAATTGTCCTGCAGCTATGGCGAACCAAGGCAGAACCAAGAGCACTCTACAAGCAGGAGGAGGAGGCCCCAACATTTGGTAGTCATCTAAAATTTTTATCAATTTAATAGGCCCAAAACTGTTATTGTATTGCTATTCTAATTTTCATTTCTTTGACTACTAATGAGGTTAAACATTTTTATTAAATATTAGTGGCCATATAGTGACAATAAAGTCCTTTAAATTATATGTTGTTAGTAAGAAGTGAACTAAAAAGAATGCACCAGATTCATTTTCATTTTGCTTCCTGAAATGAGATTGTAAAACTATTGATCTTGAAACTACATTGCCAGGAAAATAAGGGACAGTGTCATGATTTTCCCATTGATTGCATCCACCCTCATCTTCTGTCTTCGTTTGACGGGGAACAGCTGGCCTTTGAAAATTGGCCATGCAGTAATGCATTGCACAAGAAGCCCAGTTCTATGCCTTATCTTAGGCTCTTTGAACCTTGACCTCTTTTTCTTCCAGCTCTTTGAAGCCTCATTAAAATTTATTCTTCTCTGAAGGCATGTATCATATTTTGCTTCAAATAGGTACTTATCTTTCCCTTCTACTAGGTTATAAGTTTCCTTGAGAGCCAGTTATTTTGTCATATTCATCTTACCTCCCACAATGCCTAAAATGCTGCCTCCAGTGTTTTTGAATGGAAATAAATGTAACGGTTCAAAAAGTATTTATTTCCTTTTCTTGAAAACAATTATCTTTTTGTTGTCCTTGGGATCTCTTATTCTTGGGAAAAGTCCCCCACGTGAAAAGAAAACCTCAGAAGAAGTAACCAAATTAAATAGCACAATGAATTAAATAATGTCATGAATACATAAGTAATATCTGAAGAGGATCTATTTTCTCATTTCTAGAAACTCTCCCCTTTGTGGGCCAGCTGGCACCAAAACATGAAATTATTTTGTATTTCAGTGGGCGTAAATAGGTACACATTTTTAAAGATCCTTACCTCTTGATTCCCAAATAAATCCAAATTTTTTATATATTTATGGAATGTTTATTTAAAACTCCAGATTGAAGTGGTTTCTGAACATAGTTCATGTTTCATTTCTCCACTGAAAAGCTTCACCTCTGTTGAGCACAGGGTTTGTGAAATGGAACCTTAATAGCATACTTAGCAAACGAATAGTTGCCAGCTGACTAGCTATTGATTTAATGTTCTATCATTTCCATGGTTCAATCACGCCTACCATGGTGAATCAGTTGGAGCATCCTCAATGAACCAATAAATGAGCAATATCCCCCACCAAAGGGATATGTTTCCTGTGTGGCAAAGGCATACATAACTTACCACAAACAATGTCAGGCTCTAGCACAGCATTGATTTACCTTGGATCATCCAGCCTTCTGTTTCCAGTAATGGTTTATTCTTCTAATTGGTACTCGCCACACACCAGCTTTTTGTTTAAATGTTTGGGTATGTGATCTATCTCTGCTTGAGGTCAGGGACCATTTCTTAGACACTTTGTCATTTTCTATCGCATATATTGAGTGGTCAATAAACATTTGTCAAGTGAGAATCATATGTTAACACAGAACAGGGCCAGAGTTTGCTATACGCCTGTGGTTCTCAATCCTGGACGCCCCTTAGAACTACCTGGGGATCTTTTTCAAAAATACCCAGACCCCATCCCTGAGCTGCAGATTTATTTGGCTCTAAGGTAGGGTCTGAGCATCCTACCCAGACCTGTGTTTAAAAGGCTTCACAGGTAATTCTAATGGACAGTGAGGGCTGAGAGTCAGGGCTATGAGCCATTGTGATATAAGAAGACAGGCAGGCAAATCAGCAAATGGCCTAAGTAGTACCATTTTGCTTCCCCTTAGAGCAGTGGTTCCCAAAGCATGACCTTCAGATCAGCATCACCAGCAGCATCTAGCAAGTTGTCAGAAATGCAAATTCCCAGCCCCTCCTCAAACCTAGAGAATCAGAAACTGTGAGTGAGATCCAGCCCTTCAGATGAACCTCTGTCTGGGTGATGTAGTAGAACATCATTATCACATCATGTCGGGTGTCTTACAAAACTGGGTTTTGAAGAGGTGAGACCTCAGAGATTAAGGAAAGGCATTCAGACACTGGGAAAGGCATGAGCAATGGCCAGGAGGCAGAAAAAAAAATGTAGAGAATCAGTTCAGGGCACAAAGAACAAGTGGTCCTATTTGGAGGATTACAGAATATTTGCAGAAGGGGTGATGAAGGAAAGGGGATTGACCTTGGGTGGAAGGGACTGACTTACCTAAAACACTCTGGAAGATTTGTTACAGACCACAGTTTCTAGGTTTCCAGGTGAGTGAACTACTACTGTTCCTTCCGTAGTCTAATACCTTTTTTTTTTTTTAAGATTTTGTTTATTTATTTGACAGAGAGAGACACAGT
>NW_027403698.1:0-1114 GCF_003265705.2 Callorhinus ursinus
CTGGCAAGTGATAGAGCCACGGAGCACAAAATCAGAACTTTTAGAAGTCGGCTCGGCGGAGGGATGTCGCGGCAGTGGCTAAGCAGGGGGTGGAATCCTCCCGGGACAGTGTGGTCTCAGGACCCTTGGGGTCACAGAAAGACCGGGGGTGCCTGAGTGCACCAGAGCTCCCAGGTATCAGAGCGGGGAAGCCGGCTGCAGAGACGGAGCCAAGGTACGGGCTCTCAGCTCGGGGTTGCCATAAACAGTGACCCACGGCACAGTCGGGCCACTGTTCCTCCAGCAGGGACCCATCAAGCGGCAGAGCCGGGGAGACTCCCCTTCCTTCCCGGGGAGGAGCGGCGCGGGAACGCACCGCAGGGATCTGCTGGGTTTGGAGACTCCACATGGGGTCGGGTGCCAGAGATAGAAACGCTCGGTCACAGGCCGGGTGAGCTCGGAGTGCGGCCGGAGACCGGGGACACAGGAGTGACTGCTTTTCTCTGGGGCCGCACTGAGGAGCAGGGCCCCGTGTTCTCAGCTCCTCTGGGTGGAGATTGGGAGGCCACCATTTTTGCCCTGGTCCTCCAAAGCTGTACGGAGAGCTTGCAGGGAACAAAAGCTCCTGAGAGCAAACCCGAGCAGCTTCCTTAGCCCCGACCGGCAAGGGCGGGGCAATTCAGCCTCCGGCAAAGACATTTGGAAACCACAGCAACAGGCCCCTCCCCCAGAAGATCAGCACGAACAGCCAACAAGCCAAGACCAAGTTTACCGATCAAGGAGAACGGGAGAACTCCAGCGCTAGGGGAATACTGCACATAGAATTCATGGCTTTTTTTTACCATGATTCATTAGTTCATTGGTTAATTTTTGTTAACTGTTTTTTTTTTATTTTTCTTTTTCCCTTTTTCAACCAACATCGTATCAATCCCTTTAAAAAAAAAACATTTTTCATTTTTCATTTTTAGAGTCATATTTTATCCCTTGATAGTAGTTACCTTTATTTTTGGCATATATATATAAGTTGTTCTCTCTTTAAAATTTTGAGATACAGTTTCTTCTAACAGATCAAAATATACCCTAAATCACTAGTGTATGGCTTTGTTCTAGTCTCCTGCCTGATCACATTCTCTCC
>NW_027403698.1:1214-2735 GCF_003265705.2 Callorhinus ursinus
TCCTTTTATAAAATCTTTTATAATTTTCATCTTTACAGTCATCTTCCATCCCTTTGTTGTATCACCCTTATTTTATACATACATGTCTTTCTTCCTTTAAAATTTTAGGAGGCACTATTTTCTAACAGACCAAAATATGCCCAAAATCTAGTGTGTGGCACTGATCTATGCACTAGCCTGATCATATTTGATCATATTCTGCTTTTTTTGTATTGTTCTGTTTTTGTTTTTATCTTTTCTTTTTTTTTTTCTCTTTCTTTTTTCTTTCTTTCCCTTTCTTTTCCCCTGGTTTCAGGTCTTTTCTGATTTGTATACAGTATATTTGCTGGGGACGTTGTAAACCTGTTAGCATTTTGTTCTCTCATTCATCTATTCTCCTCTGGACAAAATGACAAGACGAAAAAAATCACCTCAGCAAAAAGAACAAGAGGTAGTACTGTCAGCCAGGGACCTACTCAATATGGACATTAGTACGATGTCGGACCTAGAGTTCAGAATCATGACTTTAAAGATACTAGCTGGGCTTGAAAAAAGCGTGGAAGTTATTAGAGAAACCCTTTCTGGAGAAATAAAAGAACTAAAATCTAACCAAGTCTAAATCATAAAGGCTATTGATGAGGTGCAATCAAAAACGGGGGCACTAACTGCTAGGATAAATGAGGCAGAAGAGAGAATCAGTGATAAAGAAGACCAAATGATGGAAAATAAAGAGGCTGAGAAAAAGAGGAAGAAACAACTACAGGATCATGAGGGAAGAATTCGAGAGATAAGTGATACGATAAGACGAAACAACATTAGAATAATTGGGATCCCAGAAGAAGAAGAAAGAGAGAGAGGGGCAGAAGGTATATTGGAGCAAATAATAGCAGAGAACTTCCCTAATGTGAGGAAGGAAACAGGCATCAAACTCCAGGAGGCACAGAGAACCCCTCTCAAAATCAATAAAAATAGGTCAACACCCCAACATCTAATACTAAAACTTACGAGTCTCAGAGACAAAGAGAAAATCCTGAAAGCAGCTCGGGAGAAGAGATATGTAACCTACAATGGTAAAAATATTAGATTGGCAACAGACCTATCCACAGAGACCTGGCAGGCCAGAAAGGACTGGCAAGATATCTTCAGAGCACTAAACGAGAAAAATATGCAGCCAAGAATACTATATCCAGCTAGGCTATCATTGAAAATAGAAGGAGAGATAAAAAGCTTCCAGAACAAACAAAAACAAAAGGAATTTGCAAACACGAACCGAGCCCTACAAGAAATATTGAAAGGGGTCCTCTAAGCAAAGAGAGAGCCTAAAAGCAGCAAAGATCAGAAAGGAACACAGACAACATACAGTAACAGTCACCTTACAGGAAATACAATGGCACTAAATTCATACCTTTCAATAGTTACCCTGAATGTAAATGGGCTAAATGCCCCAATCAAAAGACACAGGCTATCAGATTGGATTAAAAAACAAGACCCATCCATATGCTGTCTGCAAGAGACTCATTTTAGACCCAAAGACACCCCCAG
>NW_027403699.1:0-2734 GCF_003265705.2 Callorhinus ursinus
GATAGCCTGTGTCTTTTGATTGGGGCATTTAGTCCATTTACATTCAGGGTAACTATTGAAAGATATGAATTTAGTGCCATTCTATTGCCTGTAAAGTGACTGTTACTGTATATTGTCTGTATTCTTTTCTGGTCTATGCTGCTTTTAGGCTCTCTCTTTGCTTAGAGGACCCCTTTCAATATTTCTTGCAGGGCTGGTTTCGTGTTTACAAATTCCTTTAGTTTTTATTTGTACTGGAAGATTTTTATTGCTCTTTCTCTTTTCAATGACAGCCTAGCTGGATATAGTATTCTTGGGTGCATATTTTTTCGTTTAGTGCTCTGAAGATATCATGCCAGTCCTTTCTGGACTGCCAGGTCTCTGTGGATAGTTCTCTTGCCAACCTAATGTTTCTACCATTATAGATTACATATCTCTTCTCCCGAGCTGCTTTCAGGGTTTTCTCTGTCTCTGAGATGCGTAAGTTTTACTATTAGATGTCGGGGTGTTCATCTATTTTATTGTTTTTGAGAGGGGTTCTGTGTGCCTCCTGGATTTTGATGCCTGTTTCCTTCCTCACATTAGGGAAGTTCTCTGCTATAATTTGCTCCAATATACCTTCTGGCCTTCTCTCTCTTTCTTCTTCTTCCGGGATCCCAGTTATTCTAATGTTGTTTCATCTGATCGTATCGCTTACGTCTCGAATTCTGCCCTGGTGCTCCAGTAGTTGTTTATCTCTCTTTTTCTCAGCTTCTTTATTTTCCATCATTTGGTCTTCTATATCGCTGGTTCTGACTTCTGCCTCATTTATCCTAGCAGTTAGTGCCTCCATTTTTGATTGCACTTCATTAATAGCCTTTTTGATTTCGATTTGGTTAGATATTAGTTCTTTTATTTCTCCAGGGAGGGTTTCTCTAATAACTTCCATGCTTTTTTCAAGCCCAGCTAGTATCTTTAAAATCATGATTCTGAACTCTAGGTCTGACATTGTACTAATGTCCGTATTGAGTAGGTCCCTGGCAGTCCATACTACCTCTTCTTCCTTTTGTTGAGGTGATTTTTTTCGTCTTGTCATTTGTCCAGAGGAGAATAGATGAATGAGAGAACAAAATGCTAACAGGTTAAAAACATCCCCAGAAAATATACTCTAATCAAATCAGAAAAGACCTGAAACCAGGGGAAAAGAAAGGGAAAGAAAGAAAAAAGAAAGAGAAAAGAAAAAGAAAAATATAAAAACAAACAAAAACAGAACAAACAAACAAAAAAAAACAGAATATGATCAAATATGATCAGGCTGGTGCATAGATCTGTGCCACACACTAGATTTTGGGTGTATTTTGGTCTTTTAGAAGAAAGTGCCTCTTAAAATTTGAGAGAAAGAAAGACTTATATATATATAGAAAATAAGGATTGATACAATGAAGGGATGGAATATCACTGTAGAGATGAAAATTATAAAAAATTTTTAAAAGAATTGATAAGATGATATTTGAAAAAAAGGAAAGAAAGAAAGAAAAAAAGAAGGGGGAGAGAATGTGATCAGGCAGGAGACTAGAACAAAGCCATACACTAGAGATTTAGGGTATATTTTGATCTGTTAGAAGAAACTGTATCTCAAAATTTTAAAGAGAAAACAACTTATATATATGCCAAAAATAAGGGTAACTAATATGAAGGGATAGAATATGACTCTAAAAATGAAAAATAAAAATGTTTTTTTAAAAAAAGGAACTGATAAGATGTTGGTTGAAAAAGGGAAAAAGAAAAATTCAAAAAAAAAGTTTAAAAAATTAACTTTGAAAGACTAATCAATCATGGTAAAAAAGCCATTAAATCTATGTGCAGTATTCCCCTAGCGCTGTAGTTCTGCCGTTCTCATTGATCGGTACACTTGGTCTTGGTTGGCTGTTCATGCTGATCTTCTGGGGGAGGGGCCTGTTGCCATGCTTCCCAAATGTCTTTGCCAGAGGCTGAATTGCCCCGCCCTTGCCGGTCCAGGCTAAGCAATCTGCTCAGGTTTGCTCTCGGGAGCTTTTCTTCCCTGCAAGGTTTCTGTACAGTGTTGGAGGACCACAGTGAAAACAGCAGCCTCCAAATCTCTGTCCCGGAGGAGCCGAAACCTCAGGGCCCCGCTCCTCAGTGTGCCCCCAGAGAAAAGCAGTCAGTCATTCCCATCTCCCCAGTCTCTGGCCGCACTCCGTGCTCACCCGGCCTGTGACCGAGCGTTTCTATCTCTGGCACCCGACCCTGTGTGGAGTCTCCAAACCCAGCAAATCCCTGCGGTGTGCTCCCACGCCACTCCTCCTGGGGGAGGAAGGGGAGTTTCCCCGGATCTGCCACTTGTTGGGTCCCTGCTGGAGGAGCAGGGGCCCGACTGTCGCCGATCACAGTTTATGGCAACCCCGAACTGAGAGCCCACGCCTCGCTCCGTCTCTGTAGCCGGCTTCCCCGCTCCGATACCTGGGAGCTCTGCCGCACTCGGGCACCCCCGGTCTTTCTGTGACCCCGAGGGTCCTGAGACCACACTGTCCCGCGAGGGTTCCACCTCCCGCTTAGCCACTGGAGTGACGTCCCTCAGTGGAGCCGAGTTCTAAAAGTTCCGATTTTGTGCTCCGTGGCTCTATCACTTGACAGAAGGAGCCGACGGAGGCTCCCTCCCCGGCCATCTATCCTCCCGAATATCACCTCGGATTCACTTCTCCGCACGTCCTACCTTCCAGAAAGTGGTCGCTTTTCTGTTCAGAGAGTTGTTGCT
>NW_027403700.1:0-2734 GCF_003265705.2 Callorhinus ursinus
GGGTGCCTTAGGGGCCAGCACACAACAGGGTCTGCACTGACCAGGGAGCCATGGCCCCCAGGGAGAGTCCACTCTGCCCTGTCCCCGCTCCTGCCTGGTGTCACCTCTCCTCAATGTGGGGCTGCAGGACACAGAACCAGGCCCCATATGGATGGCTCGGTTCCAGCTTCTAGTGGTTTTGCAGCCCCCGGAGCCCCTGGATTTCCTGGGGCCAGAGGGAGGACTGGCTGTGGACAAGGACTGTGCTGAGGAGGATGCAGGGCCTTGTGGAGAGAGAAGGATGGGGCAGGGGCCGAGTCCTGGGGCCACTGGTCATGTCTAAAAAGGGCTGAAATCCCTGAATGCCCATGGGGTCCCTCATTACAGTAATGACCCCCTTCAGACTCGGGCATCCTGCTGTTGGGCCCCTCCTCCCCGGCCTCCATCCCGCCCCTCTGACTCCAGCCAGGGCTGCAGCCAGGGACAGGCTGGACCTCTGCCCTGGGTCCTGCCAGGAAGACAAGGCAGAAGGAGGAGAGGAGAAGGGGATGGGGTGGACTGATCTCCCTGTCCTGAGTCAGCCTCCACTGATGCCTCCAGGTCCACTGGCCCAGCCCTGCACTTAGCTGGACCCTGAGAGGGAGTCTGCATTCTAGGCCAGCTGGGTGGGGGGTATTCAATGACCTGTGCCTCCCCAGATGTCCTATCCACCTGGTCTTTCACCCTAAGGCCTGTCACCCAGGGTGGGCGTGGTTGTGCGGCCCAGCGGATTTTGGGACCACAGAGCAGTCGGCTGTGGTGAGGGAATGTGGGGGACCAGTCAGGTGCAGAGCCATGGGTCTCGTGTACATCTGCCGCAGGACTGGTTCGCTGTACAGGTGCTGTGTGCAGGTCCCCTTTGCACATCTTGCCATGACACACCTGGCTGGTCCTCTCGGTGGGGAGGCCTGTGTGCCTGGTGCACCTGTCCCCCACGTACCCCTGGAGGAGCAGCCACATTCAAGTGTTTCCATGTCCAACCCTCAGGGACAGTTGGGAACCTGGGTCAACTGAGGCAGGGACTGGCCCAAGACAAATGAGGGGTGCAGAGCCCAAGGAGCAGGGCTGCTCTCCGGTCCTAGACCAGCCCCAAACCTCCCATGAGGTTCGCTTTGTGGGTGAGAGCCCCTCAGATCCTCGGGGATAAGTACGCACCCAGTCCCATGTGGGGACATGACCTTGGCATCCCCAGGCACGTAGAGGCATGTGCACCTGCACACCCACCCACACACACACACACCACTCTGACTGCCCAGCTGGGGGTCAGAAGGGGAGGACACCCTGGGAGTGAGTTGGGTGACAAGGGGGAAAGAAGAAAGAGTTTGGAGCCAGCTGGGCCATGGGGCAGGGCATCAGGACTCCTGGCAAGGACCCAGATCCAGAGTATGGGGAGGGGAGACAGGCCAAGCTGATGGTTCGGGGTCCCCAAGGAGCCCAGGGTGTTGCCAGGGAACTGGGAGAAGACAGGGTCTCGGTTCTGGTGTCCACCACCACCCTGGGCACTTGGGAGTAAGAAGAGATATCCACCCCCAAGTCCAGTGTGGCTACAGCCCAAAAGGCCTCAGCTTACTCTCTGTCACTTGGGCTGCAGAGATAGAGTGTCCCAAGGGTCCTACAGGCTTGTAGAAAGAGCCTGTTGGCCTTGGATCTCCATCCCTGACCCACTGTGATCCCAATGCTGGGAATATGCTTTGTAACCCCTCGAGGTCCTTCTCAGCAGAGGACAGACTGTGGGCTTGGCGGGCTGAGGACCTGGGTACGCAGAACGTGGCAGAGCACTGGGCCACCAGTCTAGAGACAAAGGTCATGGCCCTCCTTGTTGCAGCCTCAGGGTCTCCATTTGGAAGAGGATCCAGAATCACTGCTCTGGTCATGGTGAGGAGGCCTTAGGAAGGAATGGAGCACCAGGACCGGAGAGGGAAACGGGGACAAGGGAGGCTTCTGAGGATTCTCACATAGCCCATAGAACCCACAGGTCCTGCTCCTTGGAGAGACACAGACACAGAGACAGAGAAGGAGACAGAGAATGAACACAGGACAGAGGGAACTAGGAGAAGTCATAGACTTTCCTCCACCAGCTTGGCAATGACATCCCAGCATTTTGTGCCATTCCAATCCTGAGAGTGCCATAACTCAGGCCATCCACCCTGGAGGGGAGGGGATTGCTCAGGGATGTGTGAACAGGATTCAGGGTTGCCAGTGGCCACTGTCGGGACTGCCCAGCACACGGGCACAGACAAGGCCCTGGGACCTGAACCTAACTGTAATGGGATCCCCTGGAAGTCTGTGTTGTGAGAGGACAAGGTCAGAATCAGTTCATTACTACCTTCCCACGGGGGCTGGGACACAGGAAGGAGGGGGGTGGTTTTGCCTGGGCCCCAGAACAGACCCAAGCCCCTCCGAGCTGAGTTCCATGCCAAGCACAGCTCCTCGGCTCATTCTTGCATTGCCAAGTATGCCCTAGCGTCCTGTGATAGCAGGTACGGAACATGTGTAGAGGTCCTACCCCTGATCTCGTCCCTAGAAGTAGAAGCCAGAATACCCCGATGTGCAGATGGGGAGCCTGGGGAGGCCCTGAGAGGCACGGGGTCTGTCCAGGGTCATAGCCCTGGGTATGCGCAGGTGTCCGGTCTGAACCCAGCTCTGTGTCCTCACAGCAGGGACACCGTCTGCACCCAGGCCTCCCCGGGGGCTGTGGGTGGGCTGTGAGGGTGTC
>NW_027403701.1:0-2733 GCF_003265705.2 Callorhinus ursinus
GTACCTTTATGTTTAAATATGAATTCTTTTTTATCTTATTTATCTTATTTTATTTTATTTTACTTTAGTTAGTTTGTTAGTTGTTATATGTTTATTCATTTTATTTAAATTTAATTAGCTAACATATAGTACATCATTAGTTTTCAATGCAGCTGTGTTCCAAATACTGATATTCTTTAACTCTGGGTTTCTCTGTCTCCTCAACATGGACATTCTGCTCACAGCCTGCCCTGGGGTGGGGTGTATCCTGTGCATTGTAGGGTGTTTAGAGCATCTCTGGCCTCCATGCACTCCTTCCAGTGTGACAGGCAAAGCTGGCTCCAGACAGTGATCAGTGACCCCCATGGGACAAAATCACATCCAGTTAGAACCACACATTGAATGTAACAATCTCAAACTATTTTTTCCAGCATTGTTATAATAGCAATTTAATGATAAAGAATATGAAAGACCATCAACAATGTGAGTAGCAGTTACTCTGTGATATTGATATTAGCACTAATACTACATTAATTACTTAATCAAGCAAACAAACACAAGGATCTCCTGCTCTGGGCTAAGCTGAATTGGCTCCCACATGGTGACGGGTCAATGTTCTTGGCCTCCATTCTCTCTGACCCTGTCATCCATGGTCCACTGGGGTATTGGACTCACCTGGCTGGGGCGTCTTGACAGGAAGCTGTCCTTGTAGATGTTTGAATTCCTCCCTGGACAGCAGATGATAGGGACTAAAGCTCTGTCCTCAGCTGAGACAGCAGGAAGGACCAAGCACTGGCCTCCAGCCAGAATTAGGACTTGGAACAAACAGACAAGAAACATGGCCTTTCCCGTCCAAGGTCGCACAGGTTGATGGACTGGAGATGAGGAGGTCTTCACAGCTCCCTGTATTTGCTCATTAGGCACACTTGGCTCTTGTGACTCCAGCCTCTAAGCACATGATTCCCAAGTGGAAAAGTTCTCTGGGCAGAAAGGATGCTTTCCTAATGAATCTGTTCCCAAAAGACTAGGTTAGAGTTTAGTGAATCCAGTTCTGTTGTTTGTTTTACTCCTTTCCTTGACCTTGCCCCCTTCCTGATGTATAAATCTCCTAGCAATTTATTTAAGCTTTGAGTTATAATTTTCTCCAAGTCTACAATGGACTGAGGAACAAACCTGGGTTAGGTCTCTTTATCTTCAAAGCATTGACATGTGGTGGGGACCCAGCCCTGCTGTCTCCAGATAGGGTCTATCATTCTAGTCAATAAGGTGGACAAGTGGGTCCTTCTGATAATAAACCTTGGCCGCTACAGACATTGGCTTCAAGACACATTTGCCATTACAATTAGGAATTTCTTACTTTTTTTTTAGATTTTCTATTTTATGTATTTATTTGGCAGAAAGAGAGAGAGATCGAGCACAAGCAGGGGGAGCATCAGGCAGAGGGAGAGGGAGAAGCAGGCTCCCCTCTCTGACACCTCCCTGAATGGCCTTTGGGATCCCAGGTGCTCTCCAGGACCTGTGAGGATAAACCTGGTTTTGTTACAGTTCCCTGATGGGCATTGCTGAGGTGTGCCTTGCAATCACAGTAAGAACCCAAGGGCCAGTGTGGCCCCAGCAGAGGCTCTGGTCAGAGAAGCATCTGTGGGAATATCCAGAAGCACAGGGGTGCAGGGGAGTGCCCAGGCTTTCCGAGCCTGAGCATCCCTGTCACAACCTGAGACTTCAACAGAACAACGTTAGAGTCCACATCATCAGGAAGAGGAATGAAGGAAGCGATGTAAAAAGATATACAGACTCTAGGTGAACCCTGGGCTTTTCTATTTTCATCTACAATAAAATGTTGTAAAGGGATTAGTGGCCAAGTGTAGTTACCTCCAAATGAAGAACACAGCTCAACACTATCCTTCTGGAAAAGCTAGGAAAAATTTACTTGGCATGGTAGAAGTCTATGAAATAAATTTATTTTTAAGAAATCCAACTTGCCCCATGTAAGATACAGAAATTTCCAGGTATTTGCGACGAAGGATGGGGAAAATTTTGGAACTGTATGCAAATGGACAAAGGGGAACCTGTCAGTATATGGGACAGAGCCGAAGCTTAGTAAAGTGAGTTACTTAAATGTATGGAGAAGTGGAATTATTCAAACAAATGAAAATTCCAGGAAACATGTGGAAGGAGCAGGTTCTAGTTCCACAGCCTGATCTAAGAATGGCTGTTCCTGGTTCTCAGGCTCTAAGCCCTGCAATCATGGGCACTTCTTCAACACCAGGACCATTGGCCTTTACATCACTGGAACCCCAGTGAATCTTTTCAGAGCCCTCTTTATGTCTCTGTTCCTCAGGCTGTAGATGAAGGGGTTCAGCATGGGCGTCACCACCGTGTACATCACCGAGGCCACTGCACTTGAGTGGGAGCTCTGGGGAGCAGCAGAGCTAAGGTACACTCCAAGGCCTGTACAATAAAACAAGGAGACAACGGAGAGGTGAGATGCACAGGTGGAAAATGCTTTATACTTGCCCTGAGCTGAGGATATCCTACGTATGGAGGAAACAATCTTAGAGTAGCAATAAAGAATACCAGCCAGAGGAGCGCCACCAAGCAGCACAATTCCAAAATACATGACCATATCATTAAGGAAGGTGTCGGAACAGGCCTGTCCAACTACTTGATTTAGTTCACAGAAAAAATGGGGGATTTCCACATTTGCACGGAAGGACAGCCGCAACACCATTAAACTCTGTAACAAGGAATTGA
>NW_027403702.1:0-2732 GCF_003265705.2 Callorhinus ursinus
GAAAGCAACAGGTCCATTTGGCACAGTGTCATCTTCATGTCAGGACTAGAGGGCAAGTATCTCATGAACCCCACGTTTCGGGGATTTCCTCTTTTCTTTAGTTGACCCAGGGTTAGGGTTAGAGTTAGGGTACGGGTTAGGGCATGCGTTAGGTTTAGGGTACGGTTTAGGGTTAGGGTACGGTTTAGGGTACGGTTTAAGGTTAGGTTCAGGACCTCTACACATGTTCCGTGCCTGCTATCACAGGAGGCTGGTGCATACTTGCCAATGCAAGGATGAGCCAGGGGCTGGGCTTAGCATAGAACATAGCTCAGAGGGGCTTGAATCTGCGCTGGGGTCCAGGCACAGCCACCTGCCTCCACCCTGTGTCCCAGCCCCCGTGGGAAGGTAGTAATGAACGAATTCTGACCTTGTCCTCCGACAACACAGACTTCCGGGGGTTCCCATTAGGGTTAGGTTCAGGTTCCTGGGCCTCTTCTGTGCCCATGTGCTGGGCAGTCTCCACAGTGGCCCCTGGCACCCCTGTGACCCGGTCACACATCCCTGTGGAATCCCTCCCCTCCAGGGTGGATGGCCTATGTGATGGCGCTCTCAGGAATAGAGTGGCACAAAATGTCGGGATGTCATTTCCAAGCTGATGGAGTCTGTGACTTCTACTGGTTCCCTCTGTCCTGTGTTCATTCTCTGTCTCCTTCTCTGTCTCTGTGTCTCTGTCTCTCACAGGAGCAGGATCTGTGGGTTCCATGGGCGATGTGAGAAACCACCGAAGCCTCCCTTGTCGCTGTATCCCTCTCCGGTCCTGGTGCACTTTTCCTTCCTAAGTCCTCCTCACACTGACCAGAGCAGTGATTCTGGATCCTCTTCCACATGGGAACCCTGAGGCTGCAACAAGGAGGGCCCTGACCTTGGTCTCCAGACTGGTGGCCCAGTGCTCTCCCACGTTCTGCATAGCCAGGTCCTCAGCCCCCCAAGCCCGAGAGTGTTCTCTGCTGAGAAGGACCTCTAGGGTGTAGAAAACATTTTCCCCACCTGGTATCACAGGGCGTCGAGGATGGAGATCCAAGGTCTCTGGGGCTGATTGGGTCTTTTTTAGGCATAGCAACACCCACCTAAGCCCGGAGCTTGAGAAAGAACACACTCCTGGAACCGGTCCCGCCCCAGGACGGTGGCTGCCTTCCCCGGCTCCAGAGGATGTGGGATATCCTCTGCTTCTTTGAGCGTTCGTCCTCTGACCCACGAACAAGCACTGATAAATTTCTAGTCTTCCTCTGGAAGTGCACCAGCCCTGAGTGGGCCAGTCACTGTCCACACACAAAGACGGACAACTTGCTAAGTAAGTGGAGGAGGTGATCCTGTTCAAATGTCCTGCGGATCGGTGGGGCTTGCTGCTTCTGTGTCCTCCAGTGGGCCCCCTTTCCCTGGATAGAAATTTTCCTGGAGTCTCCTCTCTGCTCTTGGAGCTCCGTTCCTGCTGGTTTCAGGACCAAGGGACTCCAACTGATCATTGTGCCTCATGTCCTCAGGGATCGTGGTCATTGTCCCTCAGGTTCGTCTGGGAAGGTCCCTGAGATTCCTGTTCTCCCAGGCACAAGTGTGGGGGCAACAAGCCGTAGAGCCATCCTCCAACTTCAGCATTGTGCCCCATGTCCTCAGGGGGATGGTGGTAATGGTCCGTTATAATGGTCTGGGAGGGTCCTTCAGGTTCCTGCTCCCCTAAGCAGAGGTACGGTAGGAGGAAGCCCCGGAGCCATCCCCTAATTTCAGTATTGTGCCCCGTGTTCCCGAGGGATGGTGAAAATGGTCCCTTGGGATTGTCTGGGAGTGCCCTCCAGGTTCCCGCTTCTCCAGGCACAGGTGCGGTGGCAAGAAGCCCCGGAGTCATCCCCCAAATTCAGCATTGTGCCCCCGTGGATGCTGTTCATGGGCTGTCAGTTTGGTACAGGAGGATCCTCCAGATGGGGGCCTGGAGGCTAGAGTCAACCAGATCCCACTCAAGTTGCATGAGGAACAGATGATTTGAGGTGTTCATTTGGAAGAGGAATTTCACTTTTCCAAAAAAGTCAAAGTCATTGGTCCACTTTAGAATGAAGACAATTCCTACTTAAAAGACAAGTGTGTGTTTCCCCTTCTCCGAGAAATTGAAGCAGGCGTGCAGGCTATAGTCAGAGGACCTACTTATCCCTACCTGTCAGCACTTATCTGCTCTAGATCTAGGAGAGACAATGTTTTGCACATCAGCCTGTGAGTCAGTGATGCAGCTTTTCATAGGATGTCAGTGTTCAGAGAAAGCAGCAGTTTCATTTGGCACAGTATTATCTTCATGTCAGGATTTGAAGGCAAATAACTCATGAACCCCAAACTTTCGGCGATTTCCTCTTTTCTCTAGTTGACCCAGGGTTAGGGTTAGAGTTAGGGCACGGGTTAGGGCATGCTTTAGGATTAGGGTACGGTTTTGGTATGGGGTACGGATTAGGGTATGGTTTAGCGTTAGGTTCGGGACCTCTACACATATTCCGTGCCTGCTATCACAGGAGGCTGGTGCATACTTGGCAATGCAAGGATGAGCCAGGCGCAGGGCTTGGTATGGAACATATCTTAGAGGGCCTTGAATATGCTCTGGGGCCCAGGCAAAGCCACTTGCCTCCACCCTGTGTCCCAGCCCCCGTGGGAAGGTAGTAATGAACAGATTCTGACCTTGTCATCTCACAACACAGACTTCCAGGGGCTCCCAT
>NW_027403703.1:0-2732 GCF_003265705.2 Callorhinus ursinus
TAGAGAAACCCTTTCTGGAGAAATAAAAGAACTAAAATCTAACCAAGACGAAATCAAAAAGGCTATTGATGAGGTGCAATCAAAAATGGGGGCACTAACTGCTAGGATAAATGAGGCAGAAGAGAGAATCAGTGATATAGAAGACCAAATGATGGAAAATAAAGAGGCTGAGAAAAAGAGGGAGAAACAACTACAGGATCACGAGGGCAGAATTCGAGAGATAAGTGATACGATAAGATGAAACAACATTAGAATAATTGGGATCCCAGAAGAAGAGGAGAGAGAGAGAGGGGCAGAAGGTATATTGGAGCAAATAATAGCAGAGAACTTCCCTAATGTGGGAAAGGAAACAGCATTAAAATCCAGGAGGCACAGAGAACCCCTCTCAAAATCAATAATAATAGGTCAACACCCCGAAATCTAATAGTAAAACTATGAGTCTCAGAGACAAAGAGAAAATCCTGAAAGCAGCTCGGGAGAAGAGATATGTAACCTACAATGGTAAAAATATTAGATTGGCAACAGATCTATCCACAGAGACCTGGCAGGCCAGAAAGGACTGGCAAGATATCTTCAGAGCACTACACGAGAAAAATATGCAGCCAAGAACACTATATCCAGCTAGGCTGTCATTGAAAATAGAAGGAGAGATAAAAAGCTTCCAGAACAAACAAAAACTAAAGGAATTTGCAAACACGAAACCAGCCCTCCAAGAAATATTGAAAGGGGTCCTCTAAGCAAAGAGAGAGCCTAAAAGCAGCAAAGATCAGAAAGGAACACAGACAACATACAGTAACAGTCACCTTACAGGCAATACAATGGCACTAAATTCATACCTTTCAATAGTTACCCTGAATGTAAATGGGCTCAATGCCCCAATCAAAAGACACAGGCTATCAGATTGGATTAAAAAACAAGACCCATCCATATGCTGTCTGCAAAAGACTCATTTTAGACCCAAAGACACCCCCAGATTGAAAGTGAGGGGGTGGAAAATCATTTACCATGCTAATGGACACCAAAAGAAAGCTGGGGTGGCAATCCTTATATCAGACACATTAGATTTTAAACCAAAGACTGTAATAAGAGATGAAGAAGGACACTATATCCTACTTAAAGGCTCTATCCAACAAGAAGATCTAACAATTGTAAATATCTATGCCCCGAACATGGGAGCAGCCAATTATATAAGGCAATTAATAACAAAAGCAAAGAAACACATTGACAACAATACAATAATAGTGGGGGACTTTAACACCCCCCAACTGAAATGGACAGATCATCTAAGCAAAAGATCAACAAGGAAATAAAGACTTTAAATGACACACTGGATCAAATGGACTTCACAGACATATTCAGAACATTCCATCCCAAAAAAACGGAATACACATGCTTCTCTAGTGCCCATGGAACATTCTCCAGAATTGATCACATTCTAGGTCACAAATCAGGTCTCAACCGGTACCAAAAGATTGGGATCATTCCCTGCATATTTTCAGACCACAATGCTTTGAAACTAGAACTCAACCACAAGAGGAAAGTCGGAAAGAACTCAAATACATGGAGGCTAAAGAGCATCCTACTAAAGAATGAATGGGTCAACCAAGAAATTAAAGAAGAATTAAAAAAATTCATGGAAACCAATGAAAATGAAAACACAACTGTTCAAAATCTTTGGGATACAGCAAAGGCAGTCCTGAGAGGAAAGTATATAGCAATACAAGCCTTTCTCAAGAAACAAGAAAGGTCTCAAATACACAACCTAACCCTACACCTAAAGGAGCTGGAGAAAGAACAGCAAATAAAGCCTAAACCCAGCAGGAGAAGAGAAATCATAAAGATCAGAGCAGAAATCAATGAACTAGAAACCAAAAGAACAGTAGAACAGATCAACGAAACTAGGAGCTGGTTCTTTGAAAGAATTAACAAGATTGATAAACCCCTGGCCAGACTGATCAAAAAGAAAAGAGAAATGACCCAAATCCACAAAATCATGAATGAAAGAGGAGAGATCACAACCAACACCAAAGAAATACAAACAATTATAAGAACATATTATGAGCAACTCTATGCCAGCAAATTAGATAACCTGGAAGAAATGGGTGCATTCCTAGAGATATATCAACTACCAAAATTGAACCAGGAAGAAATAGAAAACCTGAACAGACCGATAACCACTAAGGAAATTGAAGCAGTCATCAAAAATCTGCCAAGAAACAAAAGCCCGGGGCCAGATGGCTTCCCAGGGGAATTCTATCAGACATTTAAAGAAGAATTAATACCTATTCTCCTGAAACTGTTCCAAAAAATAGAAATGGAAGGAAAACTTCCAAATTCATTTTATGAGGCCACCATTACCTTGATCCCCAAACCAGACAAAGACCCCATGAAAAAGGAGAATTACAGACCAATATCCTTGATGAACATGGTTGCAAAAATTCTCACCAAAGTACTAGCCAATAGGATCCAACAGTACATTAAAAGGATTATTCACCATGACCAAGTGGGATTTATCCCTGGACTGCAAGGCTGGTTCAACATCCACAAATCAATCAACGTGATACAATACATTAACAAAAGAAAGAACAAGAATCATATGATCCTCTCAATAGATGCAGAAAAAGCATTTGACAAAGTACAGCATCCTTTCTTGATCAAAACTCTTCAGAGTATAGGGATAGAGGGTACATACCTCAATATCATAAAAGCCATCTATGAAAAACCTACAGCGA
>NW_027403704.1:0-2732 GCF_003265705.2 Callorhinus ursinus
GAGTTATTTAAAAACATTTTGATGTGGTGGTGGTGGTGGTGGTGGTGTGTGTGTGTGTGTGTTAAGCTTGATTAAAAGGACAGAGGTTGTAGTTTGATATATATGATATATATGATTATATATATGATTTTACACACTCACACATGCACACACACACACACACACACACAACACACACACTTTTTAAACAAAAATATACCAAGAAAAAAATTTTCTCATCCTGAAGACTATTGACTATTGGCTGTGATCAGGAGGGGAAAATATTAAATGTAGGGGAGAATCAGTGAGATATCTATTGAAAGTGTTTATTCTGGAAATAAACCATGAAAAGAGAAATGGCCATTTTATCTAAGAAACATTTTAGAAAAATCTCTACATTTGCCTTAAGCAAAGAAAACAATCACGAGTGGTGTAGAGACTCCTTTTGGAAGCTGTGATAGAGACTTCTGTATGACAAAGTAGTGCATAAGTGACTTATTATTTTTCAAAACTACAAATTTATGAACCTCAGCAGAATCAAATATATTTAATGACTGTTTAACATTCTTAAATGGTTAGCTAATCTCTGTGTACCACATACTTGGAACCATAGCCCTGTTCTTTCTGACACATCACTCAATCAATATAATTTATAGGACAAAAGCAGCAACTGGCAGCCACTGTAGTTAGAGTGCTGTAGTGAGAACATGGATATTTCAGATGGAAATCTTTTAAAAAGGGGACTTTTAAAATTTGATCTCAAATCTGACTTTGTTTGAAACTTACAAATCTTATTAAAATAATAAAAAATGGTGAAGTCTTTCACTTAACTACAGAACATTTTAAGTACGATGTTGAATTTCTTCTTATTCATTTCCTAGTTACATGCATTTTAATTATCTTTCTAATGAAAAATAGATCCTCTCTTTTTAGTTTTGCATTTTAACTTCTTGTCAATTCATGAATATATATAAGGAGAAGACTATTTTCATATCAACACTCCCCTCTCTCAGCAATCTTTTCATCATTGGAGAGAATTCTATGATGTTTCTAATCACATTTTCCAGAAACAAAACTGCATCAGGAAATGTGAATTCCCAAAATTTCATTAGGAAAACAATGTTATTTCATTTTTTTAATCTTTTGATGTACACAATAGTATATTTGATACAAATAATAATTTTACTATGATGATCTCTCTACTAACAGAACATATTGCATTAACAAAATTCCATTGATTATCATTTTTAGTGAGAATTATTAGGGAAGACCTATTCTATAATATCTGATTATTGTATAATAACCTATCATTTAGAAAGTGGGTATAATGATTTTGATTATATATCTTAAATTTGTTAATAATCTATCATTTTTATTAAAAATATAGTATTACATCGAAATGTCAAGTATTTTAAATTTACATATATTAACTTAAAATGATACTTTTCATTATTGTACATTTTGCAATTATATGTATTTTCTACATAGCTGCAATTATACTAAATACATCATTGCTTGTTTTCCTTTCATTTTTAATATTACATCATGAATAGTGTTCAGTGTTTTTACAGTTTTTAAAAATTATTATAATTTTAATGCATGTTTAGTTGCTTATAATGCTCAATGCAATAATTTATTAAGCTGTTTTCTTAAATTTAGTAATATAGGTTGCATCATAATTTTTACTAATTTAAATAACACTACAGAGGATTTTGATGCCTCTTTTTTTTGCTTTTAATATTTTTTTCTCTTTTGAGAAGAAACAACAGTGACTTGATAAATCTTTCATCTATAAGAGATTATGTTTAAATACATTGAAAAACTACAAAACATCTAATTAGCAAAATAGCAGGCAATACACTCAAGAGTTTAAATTTTATAAAATGTGTCTCACTTTGTCCTTTTACCAGCATTCTTCCTTTTAACCCTCTCTGGAAGTATCTGAAATTATGGACTATATATCTTATACAAAGATTTTCTATTTAAAACATTCAAAATTATTTTTTGTTTTTAAAGCAGAGTTCATATATAAACACAGTACACAGTACAGACTTCTATAGCAACAAACTCCCCCTCCCCCAAATAATTTACCAGCAGAGCTAATGCTTCACAAATTTACTTCCTTCGCATTCTATAACAAGTAAACTTGATTCCTTTTTGTTGCCTCCTCTCTCTGTCTCCAAGTTGGGGGAAATGTCATCATTTATGAAGGGATTTCCTTTCTTTTTCATTTTCATTTGTTTCATCAACTCAGTTAACATTGGGATCAAACTTTCAAGTCCTTTCTCATTCTTCCTTTTGTAGTCCATTATTTCCATATTGAGTGCCTCCTTATTGATTCTACACACACTTGAGAGCAAGACAGATATCATGGCATTAGTCCTGTCTAATTAGAGCTGTCTAATCTTAAGCTCCCTGAAATCATTTTGCATAGTATCTTCTTTTTAATCAGGGGGTCAGAAATCAGCAATTCCCATAACCAATTAATCACTGCTAGAACTGCATTTCTTTGCCTTGAACAAACACTATAGGTGATACATTTCATAAGGTCTGCTGGGATGTTCTATGCTTACTGCAATATTATTAACAATATCCAAAATATGGAAACAACCTAAATGCCTATCAACAGATGAATGGATAAAAAAGATGTGATACATATAGACAATGATAAGACTGAGGGGTTTAAGGGTTTATATTTATATATACAGATTTATATATAAATACAGGTTTAAGGATTTATATTTATATATACA
>NW_027403705.1:0-1590 GCF_003265705.2 Callorhinus ursinus
TTTTTCTAAAGGGCTTGTGGAGGTCCACGGAAAAGTGTGTCAGTCTACGGTCTGAGAAGGAGGTCTGCGTGGAACGCCTCTTTCAACTCATGGCTTGTTTCTGGCTTACGGGAGGCTTCTCAAGGGTGTGTAGGGAAGCCTAGGGATAAAGCACATACACTTCACTCTCCGGGGTGAAAAAATGCAAGAAACCAAAAGAAGCAGCGAGAAACCGTCTCTCAACGAACACCTTCTTTCCTGACGGGACAGAAACATGTTCAACCCTGTGTGTGTGTGTGCGTGTGTGTGTGTGTGTGTGTGTGTGTGTGCGTGAAGAAGAAAAGTGCCATGGACTCACCTTGGAAAAGCAAGTCTGCGTTCACCGCAATTCTCCACTAATATCTTCAGGTATCCTGGAGAGAGAATAATTTCTAAAAGTGGGTTTGGAAGTATCATGAAAGTGCCGTACGCTTTAGAACTGTTCCCTGGACCTGACTCCGAGAATCGTCTCCCTGACGATAGAAAAGAGCTGAGCTATCGGAAGGCTGTGTGTCATCGCACAGGGACCGTTCCCTGGACCTAACTCGGAGAAACGCGTCGGGGGTACAAGGCACTTTCAACTGACGACTTCTTTCGTAAGCCCAGAAGCGTTTGCATATGTAGGGGTGGAAGCGTCAGGAGAGCGCCTTAGACCGCCCTCTAAGAGGCAACCTCGCTTTTGCGAAACCGTCTTGCACCAGACATCCTTTGCCTTGGAGACGGGAGCCTTTTGAATCGTCGTGGTGGAAGCACAAGGACCGTGCCGTGCCCTGTACTCATCTCTGAGAAACAAGTCCGTGCGCAGTGGGTCTTTCAGCCTAGCATATGGACGGGGTCATGAAGTCAGTAGAGATTGCAAGTGTACGTGTGCAGGCATAAGGAGAGTGCCCTATCCTTAACTCCGAGAAAAGAGCGTGACGGAGAGGGACAGTCTTTCAAGCGAAGCCCTCTCCTGAGGATATATCGAAGCAGTTGCAAAAGCGGGTGTGGAAGCACAACGCAAGCGTTCTATACGAAACTGGGAAAACAAGGTGGTGTAGAATGCAGCTTTCCCCCGCGTCTTTGTTCATGTTTAGGGAAGGGATACCCACAGCGCGTGTGGAAGCCTAGGGAATGTACCATGGCCTGAAGTGTGAAAAACAAGCCTGTGCAGAACGCACGTTCAGCGCACATCTTGTTTCACGAAGAGAGAAGCCGTTCCAATATGTGTGTGGAAGCCTAAGGCCAAGTGCCATATATACTTACCCCCACGAAAAACCGCTGTAGAACACCCGTCCTTCAACTCACAGCTTTCCTGAGGAAGTTTTTCTAAAGGGCGTGTGGAGGTCCAAGGAAAACTGTGACAGGCTACGGTGTGAGAAGGAGGTCTGCGTGGAACGCCTCTTTCAACTCACGGCTTGTTTCTGGCTTACGGGAGGCTTCTCAAGGGTGTGTAGGGAAGCCTAGGGATAAAGCACATACACTTCACTCTCCGGGGGGCAAAAATCAAGATCTCAAAAGAATCGGCGAGAAACCGTCTCTCAACGAACACCTTCTTTCCTGACGGGACAGAAACATGTTCAACTCTGTGTG
>NW_027403705.1:1690-2731 GCF_003265705.2 Callorhinus ursinus
TGTGTGTGTGTGTGTGTGTGTGTGTGTGTCTGCGTGTGCGTGAATAAGAAAAGTGCCATGTACTCACCTGGGAAAAGCAAGTCCGCCTATACGACAACTCTCCACTAAAATCTGCAGGTATCCTGGAGAGAGAATCATTTCCGAGAGTGGGTGCGGAAGCAACATGAAAGTGCCGTACGCTTTACTACCGTTCCCTGGACCTAACTCCGAGAAACGTCCTCCCGGACGATAGAAAAGAGCTGAGCCATCTCAAGGCTCCGTGTGATCGCACAGGGACCGTTCCCTGGACATAACTCCGAGAAACGCGTCCGGGGAACAAGGCAGCTTTCAACTGAAGAATTCTTTAATGAGCCAGGAAGCGTTTGCATATGTAGGCGTGGAAGCGTCAGGAGAGTGCAGTAGACCGCCCTCTAAGGGGCAACCTCGCTTTTGCGAAACCGTCTTAGACATGACATCCTTTGCCTTGGAGACGGGAGCCTTTTGAATAGTCGTGGTGGAAGCAGACGGAACGTGCCGTGCCCTGTACTCATCTTTGAGAAACAAGTCCGTACGCAATGGGTCCTTCAGACTAGGATATGGACGGGTTCAATAAGTCAGTAGAGATTGCAAGTGTACGTGTGGAGGCAGAAGGAGAGTGCCCTATCCTTAACTCCGAGAAAAGAGCATGACGGAGGGAGACCGTCTTTCAAGCGAAGCCCTCTCCTGAGATATACCGAAGCAGTTGCAAAAGGGGGTGTGGAAGCACTACGCAAGCGTTCTATACGAAACTCGGAAAACAAGGTGGTGTAGAATGCAGGTTTCCCCCGCGTCTTTGTTCATGTTTAGGGAAGGGATACCCACTGCGCCTGTGGAAGCCTAGGGAAAGTACCATGGCCTGAAGTGTGAAAAGCAAGCCTGTGCAGAACGCAACGGTCCGCGCACATCTTGTTTCACGAAGAGAGAAGCCGTTTCCAATGCGTGTGTGGAAGCCTGAGGCCAAGTGCCATATATACTTCCCCCCACGAATAACTGCAGTAGAGAACCCGTCCTTCAACTCACAGC
>NW_027403706.1:0-2731 GCF_003265705.2 Callorhinus ursinus
GAGTTATTTAAAAACATTTTGATGTGGTGGTGGTGGTGGTGGTGGTGGTGTGTGTGTGTGTGTTAAGCTTGATTAAAAGGACAGAGGTTGTAGTTTGATATATATGATATATATGATTATATATATGATTTTACACACTCACACATGCACACACACACACACACACACAACACACACACTTTTTAAACAAAAATATACCAAGAAAAAAATTTTCTCATCCTGAAGACTATTGACTATTGGCTGTGATCAGGAGGGGAAAATATTAAATGTAGGGGAGAATCAGTGAGATATCTATTGAAAGTGTTTATTCTGGAAATAAACCATGAAAAGAGAAATGGCCATTTTATCTAAGAAACATTTTAGAAAAATCTCTACATTTGCCTTAAGCAAAGAAAACAATCACGAGTGGTGTAGAGACTCCTTTTGGAAGCTGTGATAGAGACTTCTGTATGACAAAGTAGTGCATAAGTGACTTATTATTTTTCAAAACTACAAATTTATGAACCTCAGCAGAATCAAATATATTTAATGACTGTTTAACATTCTTAAATGGTTAGCTAATCTCTGTGTACCACATACTTGGAACCATAGCCCTGTTCTTTCTGACACATCACTCAATCAATATAATTTATAGGACAAAAGCAGCAACTGGCAGCCACTGTAGTTAGAGTGCTGTAGTGAGAACATGGATATTTCAGATGGAAATCTTTTAAAAAGGGGACTTTTAAAATTTGATCTCAAATCTGACTTTGTTTGAAACTTACAAATCTTATTAAAATAATAAAAAATGGTGAAGTCTTTCACTTAACTACAGAACATTTTAAGTACGATGTTGAATTTCTTCTTATTCATTTCCTAGTTACATGCATTTTAATTATCTTTCTAATGAAAAATAGATCCTCTCTTTTTAGTTTTGCATTTTAACTTCTTGTCAATTCATGAATATATATAAGGAGAAGACTATTTTCATATCAACACTCCCCTCTCTCAGCAATCTTTTCATCATTGGAGAGAATTCTATGATGTTTCTAATCACATTTTCCAGAAACAAAACTGCATCAGGAAATGTGAATTCCCAAAATTTCATTAGGAAAACAATGTTATTTCATTTTTTTAATCTTTTGATGTACACAATAGTATATTTGATACAAATAATAATTTTACTATGATGATCTCTCTACTAACAGAACATATTGCATTAACAAAATTCCATTGATTATCATTTTTAGTGAGAATTATTAGGGAAGACCTATTCTATAATATCTGATTATTGTATAATAACCTATCATTTAGAAAGTGGGTATAATGATTTTGATTATATATCTTAAATTTGTTAATAATCTATCATTTTTATTAAAAATATAGTATTACATCGAAATGTCAAGTATTTTAAATTTACATATATTAACTTAAAATGATACTTTTCATTATTGTACATTTTGCAATTATATGTATTTTCTACATAGCTGCAATTATACTAAATACATCATTGCTTGTTTTCCTTTCATTTTTAATATTACATCATGAATAGTGTTCAGTGTTTTTACAGTTTTTAAAAATTATTATAATTTTAATGCATGTTTAGTTGCTTATAATGCTCAATGCAATAATTTATTAAGCTGTTTTCTTAAATTTAGTAATATAGGTTGCATCATAATTTTTACTAATTTAAATAACACTACAGAGGATTTTGATGCCTCTTTTTTTTGCTTTTAATATTTTTTTCTCTTTTGAGAAGAAACAACAGTGACTTGATAAATCTTTCATCTATAAGAGATTATGTTTAAATACATTGAAAAACTACAAAACATCTAATTAGCAAAATAGCAGGCAATACACTCAAGAGTTTAAATTTTATAAAATGTGTCTCACTTTGTCCTTTTACCAGCATTCTTCCTTTTAACCCTCTCTGGAAGTATCTGAAATTATGGACTATATATCTTATACAAAGATTTTCTATTTAAAACATTCAAAATTATTTTTTGTTTTTAAAGCAGAGTTCATATATAAACACAGTACACAGTACAGACTTCTATAGCAACAAACTCCCCCTCCCCCAAATAATTTACCAGCAGAGCTAATGCTTCACAAATTTACTTCCTTCGCATTCTATAACAAGTAAACTTGATTCCTTTTTGTTGCCTCCTCTCTCTGTCTCCAAGTTGGGGGAAATGTCATCATTTATGAAGGGATTTCCTTTCTTTTTCATTTTCATTTGTTTCATCAACTCAGTTAACATTGGGATCAAACTTTCAAGTCCTTTCTCATTCTTCCTTTTGTAGTCCATTATTTCCATATTGAGTGCCTCCTTATTGATTCTACACACACTTGAGAGCAAGACAGATATCATGGCATTAGTCCTGTCTAATTAGAGCTGTCTAATCTTAAGCTCCCTGAAATCATTTTGCATAGTATCTTCTTTTTAATCAGGGGGTCAGAAATCAGCAATTCCCATAACCAATTAATCACTGCTAGAACTGCATTTCTTTGCCTTGAACAAACACTATAGGTGATACATTTCATAAGGTCTGCTGGGATGTTCTATGCTTACTGCAATATTATTAACAATATCCAAAATATGGAAACAACCTAAATGCCTATCAACAGATGAATGGATAAAAAAGATGTGATACATATAGACAATGATAAGACTGAGGGGTTTAAGGGTTTATATTTATATATACAGATTTATATATAAATACAGGTTTAAGGATTTATATTTATATATACA
>NW_027403707.1:0-2731 GCF_003265705.2 Callorhinus ursinus
TTTTAAAAAAAAAAAAAAAAACATTTTTTATTTTTCATTTTTAGAGTCATATTTTATCCCTTCATAGTAGTTACCCTTATTTTTGGCATATATATATAAGTTGTTCCCTCTTTAAAATTTTGAGGTACAGTTTCTTCTAACAGATCAAAATATACCCTAAATCACTAGTGTATGGCTTTGTTCTAGTCTCCTGCCTGATCACATTCTCTCCCTTTTTCCTTTTTTTTTTTCTTAAATCTTCTTTCTTTTTTCAAACAACTTATCTTAGCAAGTCCTTTTATAAAATCTTTTATAATTTTCATCTTTACAGTCATCTTCCATCCCTTCATTGTATCAACCCTTTTTTGTACATATATGTCTTTCTTCCTTTAAAATTTTAGGAGGCACTTTTTTCTAACAGACCAAAATACGCCCAAAATCTAGTGTGTGGCACTGATATATGCACTAGCCTGATCATATTTGATCATATTCTGCTTTTTTGGTATTGTTTTGTTTTTGTTTTTATCTTTTTTTTCTTTTTTTTTCTTTTTCTCTTTCTTTTTTCTTTCTTTCCCTTTCTTTTCCCCTGGTTTCAGCTCTTTTCTGATTTGTATACAGTATATTTGCTTGGGACGTTGTAAACCTATTAGCATTTTGTTCTCTCATTCATCTATTCTCCTCTGGACAAAATGACAAGACGAAAGAAATCACCTCAGCAAAAAGAACAAGAGGTAGTACCGTCAGCCAGAGACCTACTCAATACGGACATTAGTACGATGTTGGACCTAGAGTTCAGAATCATGACTTTAAAGATACTAGCTGGGTTTGAAAAAAGCATGGAAGTTATTAGAGAAACCCTTTCTGGAGAAATAAAAGAACTAAAATCTAACCAAGTCGAAATCAAAAAGGCTATTAATGACGTGCAATCAAAAATGGGGGCACTAAATGCTAGGATAAATAAGGCAGAAGAGAGAATCAGCGATATAGAAGACCAAATGATGGAAAATAAAGAGGCTGAGAAAAAGAGAGAGAAACAACTACAGGATCACGAGGGCAGAATTCGAGAGATAAGTGATACGATAAGACGAAACAACATTAGAATAATTGGGATCCCAGAAGAAGAAGAGAGAGAGAGAGGGGCAGAAGGTATATTGGAGCAAATAATAGCAGAGAACTTCCCTAATGTGAGGAAGGAAACAGGCATTAAAATCCAAGAGGCACAGGGAACCCCTCTCAAAATCAATAAAAATAGGTCAACACCCCGACATCTAATAGTAAAATTTACGAGTCTCAGAGACAAAGAGAAAATCCTGAAAGCAGCTCGGGAGAAGAGATATGTAACCTAAAATGGTAAAAATATTAGATTGGCAACAGACCTATCCACAGAGACCTGGCAGGCCAGAAAGGACTGGCAAGATATCTTCAGAGCACTAAACGAGAAATATATGCAGCCAAGAATACTATATCCAGCTAGGCTGTCATTGAAAATAGAAGGAGAGATAAAAAGCTTCCAGAACAAACAAAAACTAAAGGAATTTGCAAACACAAAACCAGCCCTCCAAGAAATATTGAAAGGGGTCCTCTAAGCAAAGACAGAGCCTAAAAGCAGCATAGACCAGAAGGAACACAGACAATATACAGTGACAGTCACCTTACAAGCAATACAATGGCACTAAATTCATATCTTTCATAGTTACCTTGAATGTAAATGGGCTCAATGCCCCAATCAAAAGACAGAGGCTATCAGATTGGATTAAAAAACAAGACCCATCAATATGCTGTCTGCAAGAGACCCATTTTAGACCCAAAGACACCCCCAGATTGAAAGTGAGGGGGTGGAAAACCATTTACCATGCTAATGGACACCAAAAGAAAGCTGGGGTGGCAATCCTTATATCAGACAAATTAGATTTTAAAACAAAGACGGTAATAAGAGATGAAGAAGGACACTATATCTTTCTTAAAGGGTCTATCCAACAAGAAGATCTAACAATTGTAAATATCTGTGCCCCTAACTTGGGCGCAGCCAATTATATAAGGCAATTAATAACAAAAGCAAAGAAACACATTGACAACAATACAATAATAGTGGGGGACTTTCACCCCCCTGACTGAAATGGACAGATCATCTAAGCAAAAGATCAACAAGGAAATAAAGACTTTAAATGACACACTGGACCAAATGGACTTCACAGACATATTCAGAACATTCCATCCCAAAGGAACGGAATACACATTCTTCTCTAATGCCCATGGAACATTCTCCAGAACTGATCACATCCTAGGTCACAAATCAGGTCTCAACTGGTACCAAAAGACTGGGATTATTCCCTGCATATTTTCAGACCACAATGCTTTGAAACTAGAAATCAATCACAAGAGGAAAGTCGGAAAGAACTCAAATACATGGAGGCTAAAGAGCATCCTACTAAAGAATGAATGGGTCAACCAGGAAATTAAAGAAGAATTTAAAAAATTCATGGAAACCAATGAAAATGAAAACACAACTGTTCAAAATCTTTGGGCTACAGCGAAGGCAGTCCTGAGAGGAGAGTATATAGCAATAAAAGCCTTTCTCAAGAAACAAGAGAGGTCTCCAATACACAACCTAACCCTACACCTAAAGGAGCTGGAGAAAGAACAGCAAATAAAGCCTAAACCCAGCAGGAGAAGAGAAATCATAAAGATCAGAGCAGAAATCAATGAACTAGAAACCAAAAGAACAGTAGAACAGATCAACGAAACTAGGAGC
>NW_027403708.1:0-2731 GCF_003265705.2 Callorhinus ursinus
TGTGTGCATTCATCAAGGTATTGTCCCATCATAATTATCTGTCCAGCCTCTTTCCTATGAATGGAGTATTGTTTTCATTATTTTAGGATGTTTAGGAGCAGTTTAGAATTTAAAAACCTCTTATTCAGGGGGCACCTGGGTGGTTCAGGAAATTGGGTGTTTGACCCTTGATCTCGGCTTGGGTCTTGATCTCGGGGTCGTCAGCACACATTGGGCTTTTTACTGGGCAGGAAGCTTACTGAAAAATAGAAAGAATGAAGTAAGGGAGGGAGGGAGGAGAGAGAGAGAGGAAGGAAGGAAGGAAGGAAGGAAGGAAGGAAGGGAGGGAGGGAGGAGTTCCCATAAAAATCTCTTATTCAGGAATATCTTAGGGTTTATTAATATTATAAGGGTGTATAGCTTTGAAAGATAGTGGAATTAGGGGCAACTTTTATATTTTTATTGAGAGTTTTTTATTGTGTTGCATGGCATTTTAAAATAAAAGTTTGAAAAAAAATTTTTTTTCAGATTTTATTTATTTATTTGACACAGAGAGACACAGTGAAAGAGGCAGCAGAAGCAGAGGGAGTGGGAGAGGGAGAAGCAGGCTTCCCGTGGAGCAGGGAGCCCGATGCGGGGCTCGATCCCAGGACTCTGGGATCATGACTTGAGCCAAAGGCAGATGCTTAACCACTGAGTCACTCAGGCACCCCTAAAATTTTGAAATTTTTAACTTTTATTCCTGATTTTTTTTTTTTAAGATTTTATTTATTTATTTGACAGAGAGAGAGAGAGAGACAGTGAGAGAGGGAACACAAGCAGGGGGAGTGGGAGAGGGAGAAGCAGGCTTCCCGCGGAGCAGGGAGCCCGATGCGGGCCTCGATCCCAGGACTGTGGGATCATGACTTGAGCCAAAGGCAGATGCTTAACCACTGAGTCACTCAGGCACCCCTAAAATTTTGAAATTTTTAACTTTTATTCCTGATTTTTTTTTTTTTAAGATTTTATTTATTTATTTGACAGAGAGAGAGAGAGACAGTGAGAGAGGGAACACAAGCAGGGGGAGTGGGAGAGGGAGAAGCAGGCTTCCCGCGGAGCAGGGAGCCCCATGCAGGGATCGATCCCAGGACCCTGGGATGATGACCTGAGCCGAAGGCAGACGCTTAACGACTGAGCCACCCAGGCGCCCCAATTCCTGATGTTTCTTTTAACCTAATTATGAACACTGCTGCAATTCAGTCAAGAAACCAGGAAATAGGGGCTCCTGGGTGGCTCAGTCGGTATGCGTCTGCCTTTGGCTCAGGTCATGATCCCAGGGTCCTGGGATAAAATAAAAATAAAAATAAAATCTTAAAAAAAAAAGAAACCAGGAAATAAACTTAGTTAATATAAAAACTGTACTTGCATAGTTGCATACCAGTTTAGGCCTCCTAGCTAGTAGTCAGTTTTCTCTTACAAGGTTATTAAGTTTTGTACAGTTTGATATGGACAGTGTCTTTGTGTAATTACATGATAAACTATAATCTTTTCAAATAAAAATTATCAACTAAATTTAAAGTTTTGGTAAGTTAAAAGAAAAAATATGGCTTAATAAATCAAATTTGTCTTCAGTATGAAAATAAGATAGAGCTGAGGGCGCTTGGGTGGCTCAGGTGGTTAAGCGACTGCCTTCGGCTCATGTCATGATCCTGGAGTCTCGGGATCGAGTCCCACATCGGGCTCCCTGCTCAGCAGGGAGTCTGTTTCTCCCTCTGACCCTCTTCCCTCTCGTGCTCTCTATCTCTCATTCTCTTTCTCTCAAATAAATAAATGAAATCTGTAAAAAAAAAAAAGAAAATAATATAGAGCTGATAAAGTTTGAGAATGGAATAAATGCAT
This sequence comes from Callorhinus ursinus, assembly GCF_003265705.2. Classification (NCBI taxonomy): domain Eukaryota; kingdom Metazoa; phylum Chordata; class Mammalia; order Carnivora; family Otariidae; genus Callorhinus; species Callorhinus ursinus. The sequence continues at coordinate 1,858 of NW_027403708.1, forward strand.
TATTCCTCAATTAGAGAATAATTCTTCCATCATTTGTTCATTTTTAGATATAAATGATGATCATTTTGAAGATGTTTCAGGAATTCATCATTTGACAAGTGATTCAGACAGTGAAGTTTACTGTGATTCCATGGAGCAACTTGGACAAGAAGAGGTAAAAATGACATTTTTTAATTGGTAAATTTTCAAAGTGATATATCAGAATTCAGTGTATAACTTCTTTTATTTATTTTTAAATTTTTAATTTTATTTTTATTATTATGTTTTTTTAGAGAGCATGCATGTGGGAGATGGGGGGGAGGGGCAGAGGGAGAGGGAGGGAGAGAACCTCAAGCAGACTCCACACCCAGTGCAAGCCTGATGTGGGGCTCAATCTCACAACCCTCAGATTATGACCTCAACGAACTGAACCACCCAGGCACCCTGCATAACTTCTTTTTTTTTAAGATTTATAAAATCTATTTATTTGACAGAGAGAGAGAGACAGCGAGAGAGGGAACACAAGCAGGGGGAGTGGGAGAGGGAGAAGCAGGCTTCCCGCGGAGCAGGGAGCCCGACGCAGGGCTCGATCCCAGGATCCTGGGATCCTGACCTGAGCCGAAGGCAGACGCTTAATGACTGAGCCACCCAGGCGCCCCCTTGTGTAACTTCTTTTAATAGCAGATGTACATGTTCATCACTTTGAAAATATACCTATAAAATGTTTAAACATTTGTATTTAAAATTATTTTTGTGATTTTAAAAATATATAATATTCCTGAATATCAAAAAATATTTAAATATTGTCATTTATCATATATTTATATTTGTTAATATTCTGAGGGAGGTGGGATGGGGAGACAGAGGGTAAACTCTTAAAGCTAGTCCCTATGTT
>NW_027403709.1:0-2730 GCF_003265705.2 Callorhinus ursinus
CTGCCTGATCACATTCTCTCCTTTTATTCTTTTTTTTTAAATCTTCTGTCTTTTTTCAAACAACTTCTTATCTTATCAAGTCCATTTATAAAATCTTTTCTAATTTTCATCTTTACAGTCATCTTCTATCCCTTCATTGTATCAACCCTTAATTTGTACATATATGTCTTTCTTCCTTTAAAATTTTAGGAGCCCCGTTTTTCTAACAGACCAAAATACGCCCAAAATCTAGTGTGTGGCACTGATCTATGCACTAGCCTGATCATATTTGATCATATTCTGCTTTTTTTGTATTGTTCTGTTTTTGTTTTTATCTTTTTTATCTTTTTTTTTCCTCTTTCTTTTTTCATTCTTTCCCTTTCTTTTCCCCTGGTTTCAGGTCTTTTCTGATTTGCATAGAGTATATTTGCTGGGGACGTTGTAAACCTGTTAGCATTTTGTTATCTCATTCATCTATTCTCCTCTGGACAAAATGACAAGACGAAAAAAATCACCTCAGCAAAAAGAACAAGAGGTAGTACCGTCAGCTAGGGACCTACTCAATACAGACATTAGGACGGTGTCGGACCTAGAGTTCAGAATCATGGCTTTAAATATACTAGCTGGGCTTGAAAAAAGCGTGGAAGTTATTAGAGAAACCCTTTCTGGAGAAATAAAAGAACTAAAATCTAACCAAGTCGAAATCAAAAAGGCTATTGATGAGGTGCAATAAAAAATGGGGGTACTAACTGCTAGGATAAATGAGGCAGAAGAGAGAATCAGTGATATAGAAGACCAAATCATGGAAAATAAAGGGGCTGAGAAAAAGAGAGAGAAACAACTACAGGATCACGAGGGCAGAATTGGAGAGATAAATGATATGATAAGATGAAACAACATTAGAATAATCGGGATCCCAGAAGAAGAAGAAAGAGAGAGAGGGGCAGAATGTATATTGGAACAAGTAATAGTAGAGAACTTCCCTAATGTGAGGAAGGAAACAGGCATCAAAATCCAGGAGGCACAGAGAACCCCTCTCAAAATCAATAATAATAGGTCAACACCCCGACATCTAATAGTAAAACTTACGAGTCCCAGAGACAAAGAGAAAATCCTGAAAGCAGCTCGGGAGAAGAGATATGTAACCTACAATGGTAAAAATATTAGATTGGTAACAGACCTATCCACAGAGACGTGGCAGGCCAGAAAGGACTGACAAGATATCTTCAGAGCACTAAACGAGAAATATATGCAGCCAAGAATACTATATCCAGTTAGGATGTTATTGAAAATAGAAGGAGAGATAAAAAGCTTCCAGGACATACAAAAACTAAAGGAATTTGCAAACACGAAACCAGCCCTCCAAGAAATATTGAAAGGGGTCCTCTAAGCAAAGAGAGAGCCTAAAAGCAGCAAAGATCAGAAAGGAACACAGACAACATAGAGTAACACTCACCTTACAGGCAATACAATGGCACTAAATTCATACCTTTCAATAGTTACCCTGAATGTAAATGGGCTAAATGCCCCAATCAAAAGACACAGGCTATCAGATTGGATGAAAAAACAAGACCCATCCATACGCTGTCTGCAAGAGACTCATTCTAGACCCAAAGACACCCCCAGATTGAAAGTGAGGGGGTGGAAAACCATTTACCAAGCTAATGGACACCAAAAGAAAGCTGGGGTGGCAATCCTTATATCAGACAAACTAGATTTTAAAACCAAGACTGTAATAAGAGATGAGGAAGGACACTATATCCTACTTAAAGGGTCTATCCAACAAGAAGATCTAACAATTGTAAATATCTATGCCCCGAACATGGGAGCAGCCAATTATATAAGGCAATTAATAACAAAAGCAAAGAAACACATTGACAACAATACAATAATAGTGGGGGAATTTAACACCCCCCTGACTGAAATGGACAGATCCTCTAAGCAAAAGATCAACAAGGAAATAAAGACTTTAATGAAACACTGGACCAAATGGACTTCACAGACATATTCAGAACATTCCATCCCAAAGCAACGGAATACACATTCTTCTCTAGTGCCCATGGAACATTCTCCAGAATTGATCACATCCTAGGTCACAAATCAGGTCTCAACCGGTACCAAAAGATTGGGATCATTCCCTGCATATTTTCAGACCACAATGTTTTAAACTAGAACTCAATCAGAAGAGGAAAGTCGGGGGGGGCGGAGCAAGATGGCGGAGGAGTAGGAGACCTAGATTTCGTCTGGTCTCAGGAATTCAGCTGAATAGGGATCAAACCATTCTGAACACCTACGAACTCAACAGGAGACCGAAGAAGAGAGTAGCAACAACTCTCTGAACAGAAAAGTGACCACTTTCTGGAAGGTAGGACGTGCGGAGAAGTGAATCCGAGGCGATATTCGGGAGGATAGACGGCAGGGGAGGGGCCTCCGCCGGCCGCTTCTGGCAAGTGCTAGAGCCGCGGAGCACAAAATCGGACCTTTTAGAAGTTGGCTCCGTGGAGGGACGTCGCTGCAGTGGCTAAGTGGGGGGTGGAATCCTCCCGGGACAGTGTGGTCTCAGGACCCTTGGGGTCACAGAGAGACCGGGGGTGCCTGAGTGTGCCAGAGCTCCCAGGGATCTGAGCGAGGAAGCCGGCTGCAGAGACGGAGCAGAGTCGCGGGCTCTCAGCTCGGGGTTGCCATAAACTGTGATCTGCGGCCCAGTCGGGGCACGGCTCCTCCAGCAGGGACACAGCAGGCAGCAGATCC
>NW_027403710.1:0-491 GCF_003265705.2 Callorhinus ursinus
TAGTTACCCTTATTTTCGGCATATATATATAAGTTGTTCTCTCTTTAAAATTTTGAGATACAATTTCTTCTAACAGATCAAAATATACTCTAAATCACTAGTGTATGGCTTTGTTCTAGTCTCCTGCCTGATCACATTCACTCCCTTTTTTTTTTTCTCTTTTTTTTTTAATCTTCTTTCTTTTTTCAAACAACTTCTTATCTTATCAAGTCCTTTTATAAAATCTTTTATAATTTTAATCTTTACAGTCATCTTCCATCCCTTCATTGTATCAACCCTTATTTTGTACATATATGTCTTTCTTCCTTTAAAGTTTTAGGAGGCACTTTCTTCTAACAGACCAAAATACGCCCAAAATCTAGTGTGTGGCACGGATCTATGCACTAGCCTGATCCTATTTGATCATATTCTGTTTTTTTTGTATTGTTCTGTTTTTGTTTTTCTTTTTCTTTTTGGTTTTTTTTTTTTTTTTCTTTTTTTTTTTTTTTTTT
>NW_027403710.1:591-2730 GCF_003265705.2 Callorhinus ursinus
TTTCTTTCCCTTTCTTTTCCCCTGGTTTCAGGTCTTTTCTGATTTGTATAGAGTATATTTGCTGGGGACGTTGTTAAGCTGTTAGCATTTTATTCTCTCATTCATCTATTCTCCTCTGGACAAAATGACAAGACGAAAAAAAATCACCTCAGCAAAAAGAACAAGAGATACTACTGTCAGCCAGGGACCTACTCAATACGGACATTAGTACGATGTCGGACCTAGAGTTCAGATTCATGACTTTAAAGATACTAGCTGGGCTTGAAAAAAGCATGGAAGTTATTAGAGAAACCCTTTCTGGAGAAATAAAAGAACTAAAATCTAACCAAGTCAAAATCAAAAAGGCTATTAATGAGGTGCAATAAAAAATGGGGGTACTAACTGCTAGGATAAATGAGGCAGAAGAGAGAATCAGCGATATAGAAGACCAAACGATGGAAAATGAAGAGGCTGAGAAAAAGAGAGAGAAACAACTACAGGATCACGAGGGCAGAATTCGAGAGATAACTGATACGATAAGACAAAACAACATTAGAATAATTGGGATCCCAGAAGAAGAAGAAAGAGAGAGAGGGGCAGAAGGTATATTGGAGCAAATAATAGCAGAGAACTTCCCTAATGTGAGGAAGGAAACAGGCATCAAAATCCAGGAGGCAGAGAACACCTCTGAAAATCAATAAAAATAGGTCAACACCCCGACATCTAATAGTAAAACTTACGAGTCTCAGAGACAAAGAGAAAATCCTGAAAGCAGCTCGGGAGAAGAGATATGTAACCTACAATGGTACAAACATTAGATTGGCAACAGGCCTATCCACAGAGACCTGGCAGGCCAGAAAGGACTGGCAAGATATCTTCAGAGCACTAAACGAGAAAAATATGCAGCCAAGAATACTATATCCAGCTAGGCTCTCACTGAAAATAGAAGGAGAGATAAAAAGCTTCCAGGACAAACAAAAACTAAAGGAATTTGCAAACACGAACCCAGCCCTCCAAGAAATATTGAAAGGGGTCCTCTAAGCAAAGAGAGAGCCTAAAAGCAGCATAGATCAGAAAGGAACAGACAATATACAGTAACAGTCACCTTACAGGCAATACAATGGCACTAAATTCATACTTTTCAATAGTTACCCTGAATGTACATGGGCTCAAAGCCCCAATCGAAAGACACAGGCTATCAGATTGGATTAAAAAACAAGACCCCTCAATATGCTGTCTGCAAGAGACTCATTTTAGACCCAAAGACACCCCCAGATTGAAAGTGAGGGGGTGGAAAACCATTTACCATGCTAATGGACACTAAAAGAAAGCTGGGGTGCCAATCCTTATATCAGACAAATTCGATTTTAAACCAAAGACTGTAATAAGAGATGAAGAAGGACACTATATCCTACTTAAAGGGTCTATCCAACAAGAAGATCTAACAATTGTAAATATTTATGCGCCTAACATGGGAGCAGCCAATTATAAAAGGCAATTAATAACAAAAGCAAAGAAACACATTGACAACAATACAGTAATAGTGGGGGACTTTAACACCCCCCTCACTGAAATGGACAGATCATCTAAGCAAAAGATCAACAAGGAAATAAAGACTTTAAATGACACACTGGACCAAATGGACTTCACAGACATATTCAGAACATTCCATCCCAAAGCAATGGAATACACATTCTTCTCTAGTGCCCATGGAACATTCTCCAGAATAGATCGCATCCTAGGTCACAAATCAGGACTCAACCGGTACCAAAAGATTGGGATTATTCCCTGCATATTTTCAGACCACAGTGCTTTGAAACAAGAACTCAATCACAAGACGAAAGTCGGAAAGAACTCAAATACATGGAGGCTAAAGAGCATCCTACTAAAGAATGAATGGGTCAACCAGGAAATTAAAGAAGAATTAAAAAAATTCATGGAAACCACTGAAAATGAAACACAACTGTTCAAAATCTTTGGGATACAGCAAAGGCAGTTCTGAGAGGAAAGTATATAGCAATACAAGCCTTTCTCAAGAAACAAGAAAGGTCTCAAATACACAACCTAACCCTACACCTAAAAGACCTAGAGAAAAAACAGCAAATAAAGCCTGAACCCAGCAGGAGAAGAGAAATCATAAAGATCAGAGCAGAAATCAAT
>NW_027403711.1:0-2728 GCF_003265705.2 Callorhinus ursinus
AGGCTAACCCATCCCCCCACCCCCCTACCCTCTAGAACCCTCAGTTTGTTTTTCAGAGTCCATCATCTCTCATGGTTCGTCTCCGCCTCTGACATACTCCCCTTTTCTTCCTCTCCTGTTATCTTCTTCTTTTTCTTTTTTCTTAAAATATGTTGCGTTATTTGTTTCAGAAGTACAGATCTGTGATTCAACAGTCTTGCACAATTCACAGCACTCACCGTAGCACATACCTCCCCAATGTCTATCACCCAGCCACCCCATCCCTCCCACCCCCAAATACTCCAGTAACACTCAGTTTGTTTCCTGAGATTAAGAATTCCTCATATCAGTGAGGTCATGTGATACATGTCTTTCTCTGATTGACTTATTTCACTCAGCATAACACCCTCCAGTTCCATCCACGTCGTTGCAAATGGCAAGATCTCATTCCTTTTGATGGCTGCATAATATTCCATTGTGTATATATACCACTTCTTCTTTATCCATTCATCTGTCGATGGGCATCTTGGCTCTTTCCACAGTTTGGCTATTGTGGACATTGCTGCTATAAACATTGGGGTACACGTACCCCTTCGGGTCCCTACATTTGTATCTTTGTGGTAAATACCCAGTAGTGCAATTGCTGGATCGAACGGTAGCTCTAATTTCAACTGTTTGAGGAACCTCCATACTGTTTTCCAGAGGGGTTGCACCAGCTTGCATTCCCACCAACAGTGTAGGAGGGTTCCCCTTTCTCCACATCCCCGCCAACATCTGTCGTTCCCTGACTTGTTAATTTTAGCCATTCTGACGGGTGTGAGGTGGTATCTCATTGAGGTTTTGATTTGGATTTCCCTGATGCCGAGTGATGTTGAGCACTTTTTCATGTGCCTGTTGGCCATTTGGATGTCTTCTTTGGAGAAATGTCTGTTCATGTCTTCTGCCCATTTCTTGATTGGATTATTTGTTCTTTGGGTGTTGAGTTTGATAAGTTCTTTATAGATTTTGGATACTAGCCCTTTATCTGATATGTCGTTTGCAAATATTTTCTCCCATTCTGTCGGTTGTCTTTTGGTTTTGTGGACTGTTTCTTTTGCTGTGCAAAAGCTTTTTATCTTGATGAAATCCCAATAGTTCATTTTTGCCCTGGCTTCCCGTGCCTTTGGCGATGTTTCTAGGAAGAAGTTGCTGCGGCTAAGGTCGAAAAGGTTGCTACCTGTGTTCTCCTTTAGGATTTGGATGGACTCCTGTCTCACGTTTAGGTCTTTCAACCATTTGGAGTCTATTTTTGTGTGTGGTGTAAGGAAATGGTCCAGTTTCATTCTTCTGCATGTGGCTGTCCAATTTTCCCAACACCATTTGTTGAAGAGACTGTCTTTTTGCCATTGGACATTCTTTCCTGCTTTGTCAAAAATAAGTTGACCATAGAGTTGAGGGTCCATTTCTGGGCTCTCGATTCTGTTCCATTGATCTATGCGTCTGTTTTTGTGCCAGTACCATACTGTCTTGATGATGACAGCTTTGTAATAGAGCTGGAAGTCCGGAATTGTGATGCCGCCAGCTTTGTTTAACATTTTCAACCTTCCTCTGGCTATTCGGGGTCTCTTCTGGTTCCATACAAATTTTAGGATTATTTGTTCCATTTCCTTGAGAAAAGTAGATGGTATTTTGATGGGGATTGCATTGAATGTGTAGATTGCTCTAGGTAGCATTCACATCTTCACAATGTTGATTCTCCCAATCCATGAGCATGGAACGTTTTTCCATTTCTTTGTGTCTTCTTCAATTTCTTTCATGAGTATTTTATAGTTTTCTGAGTACAGATCCTTTGCCTCTTTGGTTAGATTTATTCCTAGGTATCTAATGGTTTTGGGTGCAATTGTAAATGGGATCGACTCCTTGATTTGTCTCTCTTCTGTCTTGTTGTTGGTGTATAGGAATGCCACTGATTTCTGTGCATTGATTTTATATCCTGCTACTTTACTGAATTCCTGTATGAGTTCTAGCAGTTTTGGGGTGGAGTCTTTTGGGTTTTCCACATACAGTATCATATCATCTGCAAAGAGTGAGAGTTTGACTTCCTCTTTGCCGATTTGGATGCCTTTGATTTCTTTTTGTTGTCTGATTGCTGTGGCTAGAACTTCTAATACTATGTTGAATAGCAGTGGTGAGAGTGGACATCCCTGCCGTGTTCCTGACCTTAGGGGAAAAGCTCTCAGCCTTTCCCCATTGAGAATGATATTCGCTGTAGGTTTTTCGTAGATGGCTTTTATGATATTGAGGTATGTACCCTCTATCCCTATACTCTGAAGAGTTTTGATCAAGAAAGGATGTTGTACTTTGTCAAATGCTTTTTCTGCATCTATTGAGAGGATATATGATTCTTGTTCTTTCTTTTGTTAATGTATTTTATCACGTTGATTGATTTGCGGATGTTGAACCAGCCTTGCAGCCCAGGAATAAATCCCACTTGGTCATGGTGAATAATCCTTTTAATGTACTGTTGGATCCTATTGGCTAGTATTTTGGTGAGAATTTTTGCATCCATGTTCATCAAGGATATTGGTCTGTAATTCTCTTTTTTGATGGGGTCTTTGTCTGGTTTTGGGATCAAGGTAATGCTGGCCTCATAAAATGAGTTTGGAAGTTTCCCTTCCATTTCTATTTTTTGGAACAGTTTCAGGAGAATAGGTATTAATTCTTCTTGAAATGTCTGATAGAATTCCCCCGGGAAGCCGTCTGGCCCTGG
>NW_027403712.1:0-1760 GCF_003265705.2 Callorhinus ursinus
GGAGGGGGGGGAGGAGTGGAGGAGGAAAGAAGGGGGGAGGAGGAGGAAGAGTTTTAAGAGCAAATAATGAGAGAAACATTGTCTACTGTATCTCAATTTTAGAGACTTTTTCCAGTCCCTCATATATTCCTGGCCACCACAGGGCCTTTAAACATATTCTTTTTACCTAGAAATCTCCTCCCCTTTCCTCCTCAACTAAACTTGTCTTTCCTTCTTGGTGTTATTATCTCTCCTGGTCTTCCCTGACCAGATTGAAATCTCCTCTTGTGCACACTTATAGCATTGTGTACTTCTCTAAAGCAGTACTACAATGATTATTTTATGTTTTATTTGTATAATTATGTGATAAATGTCTACCTTTCCCACTAGATTGTAAACTCTATGAGGACAAGAACTATGCCTGCTTGTACTCAACAGAGTATCTTTAGTTTTTAGTACACGGTAAGCCCTTAATAAATAACTGTTGATAGAATGAATGAATACAGGAGGCATATTTACATATCAATGGTTCAGAAATATTCTGTAGTTAAAAAAAAAATCAAATAACTTTGCTTACCTGTAGATTGCCCACATTTGTTTGAACCAAGACCTGTTTTTTTTCATCCTACAGAATGAGGGTTCTAAAAAATATATGTTAAAAACCCTTTTCTAGAGCCACACATTTTTAATGTTTTAGAGTCTAAAGAAGTCTTAAATTTATCTAGTTTAGCCTATTCATTTAGCAGAGAAGGGAAATAAGCCACAATGATTTTGTGTCCTTCCTAAGATCACACAACTAGTTATTGGCAGATGAAAGACTAAAAATCAGCTCTTCTAATGTCTATCTAGTCCGGTGATCTCTCTGTGTCTTGTGTTACCTTCCTGAACCCAGAATTAGGTGAAATTCAGTTGTAAAACAGAGTAGAAAACAGAGTAGTAATTACAGGTTGTTAGGAATTTCATTTAGAGACATTAATTTCTCTTCAAGTTCATTAAGGCATTTATTTGTGACTAAGTCATGCAACATTTCTTTAGATTTAGTCATTTAACACTAATGATTCTAATGTTAAAACTGAAAACATTGCCATTGAATTTAATCCTTAGAGATGATATCTGTCAAGACTAAGAAATTTCAGTTTACACTTTTCAATATAACCTCCTTCTTTGATCTACTCTAATCTTTAGCAATGATATAGTTCAAAGAAGATTCTGTACTTTCTTTGCTTGTCTTGTTATCCTTTTCCCCAGCAGTTCCTTACATTATGAAAATTTTTAGATAAAATTTGCCGGACCTCAATGAGTTCCTGACAAGTGGCATCAAGTTATTGAGTGGTCCATCAGTAGCACCACGGTGTTCTAAGAGAAGCTGATGTTGCTACTTCATTAGCCTTTCTTGGCTCTGGCAAGGGATTGTTACTTCACCAGGGACAAGTGCAAAGATTTATTTCAAAGATTTGGGCTGAGGAACTTTTGTTTCACAGTCATTCCCAGGAAGAAACTCAAGCTATCTTTATTATATCTCTTTTTTAATTTAAATTTTTATTATCATTAACACATAATGTATTGTTTCAGGGGTACAGGTCTGTGATTCATCAGTCATATACAATACACAACACTCACCATAGCTCATATCCTCACCAATTTCCATCACCCATATGCTCTGGTTTCTCTTCAGATCGCGTAAATCTTTCGCCTTTTACCAATTTCCATCACCCAGATACCCCATCCCTCCCATATATATGTATTTATATATATATATATATATATATATATATATATAT
>NW_027403712.1:1860-2727 GCF_003265705.2 Callorhinus ursinus
TATATATATATATATATATATATATATATATATATTCTTTATCCTTTCATCTGTCGTGGACATCTGGCATCTGGACTCTTTCCATAGTTTGGCCCTTGTGGACTTTGCTGCTATAAATATGGGGGTGCAGGTGCCCCTTTAGTTTACTACATTTGTATCTTTGGGGTAAATACTCAGGATTGCAATTGCTAAGTCATAGGGTAGCTCTATTTTCAATTTTTTGAGAAACCTCCATACTGTTTTCCAGAGTGGCTGCACTAGGTTGAATTCCCAAAACAGTGTAGGAGGGTTCCCCTTTCTCCACATCCTCACCAATATCTGTCCTTTCCTGACATGTTAATTTCATCCATTCTGATTGGTGTGAGGTGGTATCTCATTGTTGTTTTGATTTGTATTTCCCTGATGCCGAGCGATGTTGAGCAGTTTTTCAAGTGTCTGTTGGCCATTTGGATGTCTTCTTTGGAAAAATGTCTGTTCATGTCTTCTGCCCATATCTTTATTGGATCATTTGTTCCTTGGGTGTTGAGTTTGATAAATTCTTTATAGATTTTGGGTACTAGGCCTTTATCTGATATGTCATTTGCAAATATCTTCTCCCATTCTGTTGGTTGTCTTTTGGTTTTGTTGACTGCTTCCTTTGCTGGGTAAAGCTTTTTTCCTGATGAATTCCCAATAGTTCCATTTTGCCCTTGCTTCCCTTGCCTTTGGCAATGTTTCTAGGAAGAAGCTGCTGCAGCTGAGGTCGAAGAGGTTGCTGCCTGTGTTCTCCTTTAGGATTTTGATGGACTCCTGTCTCACATTGAGGTCTTTCAACTATTTTGAGTCTATTTTTGTGTGTGGTGTAAGGAAATGGTCCAGTTTCATTCT
>NW_027403713.1:0-485 GCF_003265705.2 Callorhinus ursinus
GAGGATCTGGGGTCCCTGCTGTGTACTGAGCACTGGGGCTTCATCAGTGAGCACCCCCCAACCCACATTGTCATGTCCAATGTGGGAGGTGACGGATGCAGTCCTCAGGTCTAGCAGTGGTGATGAGCACCAGAAATCTGCTCCTGAAAACACAGGCCAGTTGCACAAAGAAAAGAATGGAAGACCCAAGCTTAGCACTTCCTCTAGAAAAATCTAGTCCTGAAAAGTGATGAAAAGTAAGTATACCCTAGACTTCATGCAATGTGAGTTCTACTGGCAGGTACCTACTGATTCCTAGAACCAACAAAGAGTAAATCATCCAGTGTCGACTGCGGTGTTGTGATCCATCTTTTCAGACCAAATGCCAGCATTTCAGCCAACATCTCCAGGGTCTCTGGGTTTTCCCAAGGGTCTCCGTGATTCTCTGATCCTTCCATCAACCTCCTTGGGAAGCTCTGTCCTGTCGTCTTCCTTGTCTCCTGCCT
>NW_027403713.1:585-2725 GCF_003265705.2 Callorhinus ursinus
TCCCCCTTGAAGTGGCCTGCCTCTTCCTGCGCTGGGTCTCTTCTGAGCAGTCTGTGAGGATGGACTGAGCCCGTGTCACAGGCACGGAAGCGAGATTCCAGAAGGTCCAGACGACCTGCTCCCAGGCCCAGCGTGTGGAGCCTGGGTCAAGGATGGTCTGCGAACAGAGGAAGACTTGGGCCCAGGGATACTGAGGGAAGATGTGGCACAGTGAGCCTGCAGGAGTAGAGTTAGCACTGTGGCAAACTGGCGTACAGGCTTGTTGGGGACCATGTCACACTGGCTTTGTCCCCAGGGCTGGGGGTTGTCAGAGTATCCACCCTCTGAGGCTGTAGGCTGACAGTGACTGGCAGGAGAGGAGGTGCACCTGATGCAGGAGAGAACCCTCAGGCAGAGAGGAGGGGGCAGATGCTCCCCCAGGGTATCTACCCTGCCAGGCTGCAGGATGGCTGTGGCTGGCAGGGGAGGAGGCACCTGGTGAAGGAGAGAGCCCTCAGCAGAGAGGAGGGGGCAGGCTCTCCCCTAGCAGCAGGTGCACTGGGGCAGGCTGAGGGGTCATCCGTGGACAGCAGTGCCTGAAACTGGGGTCTCCACACAGACCCCCCTCCTCAGGCTCAGCACAAGCTTGTCTGGATGGCCTTTGTCTCCCAAATACAAAGTCTGGCCCAGGACCCTCCTCATGTCCCGACTCCCAATCCTTTGACCTCAGCTCAAGTGACAAGAAATGGCCAATAGTTTAGGTGCTGTTGGGTGCACAGGGACATTTGCTTTGCTTTTTTGGCCCATGCTGTAACATTGCTGGCATTTTAAAGATCTCAGGGCTTTGATTCAAAAACATTAGGATGCCGCGGACCCCAGCTGGCTTTCTGGAAACCTGCCTCTGGGCCTTGTAGTCCTCCCATCCCACCAGTTCTGCTCAGAATCCCTCCAGGTCACAGACCCAGTCTTGGCTCCTCAGATGCCCGGACAAAGCACCTTCAAAACGCGATCCCGGGGGGGCAGCAGGACACACTGCGGATTCCAGCAAATCTGCTGCCCTGATACTGAGGGTACTGCTGGACGAGCTGTCTGAAAACAGCCATGTCAGCTTTCCAGGAAGATACCAGAGGCCCAGGAGTAACTGAGGAGCATCTGAATGTCAGGTAGGGGCCGTCAGAGCTTCCAGAACCTTCTTCCCTAAAGCTCCTCATTCCTCAGCTTTTCTTCCAGTGATTCTGCTTGGTTTCTATTTGCCCCAACTGCTATCCATTGCCTTAGGCAGCAGAGACTCACGTATGCTTTTAAATCTTTTGGACATTGAATGTCCTCCTGTAGCCACTTCACTACTGGGAAATTTGGTAGCAAGCAAGAAGTCCCAGAGGACTCCAAGGGTCTGGACTTGGTGTTTCCCTCTCCTGAGATGGGGACACCTGTGGGAGGTGTAGGTGGTCAGCTGGGGGAGGGGGTCAGGCACCTGATGTGGACAGATGGGGTATAGGTGAGGCCCGAGTCCCCCGGGGTATGTACCTGGCATCCGGACTGAACAGGTCTTCAAAGCTGCAGACTGGCTGGGATCATCTTCAGGCTGAGGAGGAAGGTGAGGGGAGCAGAGGGGACTGAGGAGGTTCGGCTCAGCCAGGAGAGGGCTGAGCCACACTTTGGGGGGAAAGTGGGTCAGTTTCAGGCTCACAGGGACAGACCTTGAGGCCATTATGCGATGTGAAATAAGCCAGTCCCTAAAGGACCGACACCGGAGGACCCCACTTTTGAGGGATGGAGAGCACTACCATTCAAAGAAGTGGAAGGAGCTGCTGGGTGCCGGGGCTGGGGAAGGGGAATGGGGGGTTAGGGTCCATGGGTACAGGTTCAGTTTGGGATGATGAAAATATTGTGGCGATGGATGGAGGTAGCTGGTGCAGTACAGGGAATATACTTATTGCCACTGAAACGCGCTTCATGGTATCAGCTGTATGTCCATTATACCACAATACAAAAGAAGTGAGTCAGGACGTCAGGGCCATCGTGCTTCCCTGGAGGGCCCAGGAGCAGGGTGCCTGTATCTTAGTTCTCACTCTCATGCTCTGCCCCTTGTTGGGTGACTGAGCTCAGTAAATGCTTCCTAAGACACAGTGCAGGCAGATGATCCAGAGAAAGTGCACAA
>NW_027403714.1:0-2725 GCF_003265705.2 Callorhinus ursinus
TATAACACCCAGTGCTCCATGCAGTACATGCCCTCCTTTATACCCATCACTGGGCTAACCCAGCCCCCCACGCCCCTCCCCTCTAAAACCCTCAGTTTGTTTCTCAGAGTCCATAGTCTCATGGTTCGTCTCTCCCTCCAATTCCCCCTGCTTCATTTTTCCCTTCCTTCTCCTAATGTCCTCCATGCTATTCCTTATGTTCCACAAATAAGTGAAACCATATGATAAATTATCATCACTTTCTCTTCTTGACTTATTTCATTTAGCATAATCTCTTCCAGTCCCATCCATGTTGATGTAAAAGTTGGGTATTCATCCTTTCTGATGGCTGAGCAATATTCCATTGTATATGGAATGTATACATCTTCTTTATCCATTCATCTGTTGAAGGGCATCTCGGCTCTTTCCACAGTTTGGCTATTGTGGACATTGCTGCTCTGAACACTGGGGTGCATATGGCCCTTCTTTTCACTACATCCGTGTCTTTGGGGTAAATACCCAGTAGTGCAATTGCTGGGTCATAGGGTAGCTCTATTTTTAAATTCTTTTTCTTTGAGCAAAGGAAAGCAATCAAAAATCTATTGACATGTGGACTACAAATGCTAATTCTACCACTTTCAGAATATAACTGAAGATTTTTGGTAATTATTCAGCAACTTCACGTTAGAAGTTAAAAAAATAGAGGCAACAGAACTACAGTAGACAGGAATAATCACCTTATTATTGAAACAGTTAAATGTTGACTCACAGGTGGCAGGAAAGTAGATTAGGAAAGGATAGAAAGATCAATTATAAAAAATGTGAAAGCCTGGATTTTAGTTGACATTATTAAAGTGGCAAGAATTTCTCTTGTCTCTTTTAGTAAGAGTTGGAAAGCTTCACTACTGTACACATGTTTATTGTATTAAAGAACATCAAGAACACAGAATTGGATTCATCATAATATTAGTTTCTAAAGCACTCTAATCATTTATCTACACATAGATCTCTTGAAGTTATTTATTTTATTCTACTTAGGTGATGGTGCCTTACTTAATAACTCTACAAATACTTCAGAATCCCTGATTTAAATGAAGAACAAACTACAAACTCCTCTCTACTAAGTTTATCAACTAGAAAAGCACAGAAGTTACTGATAATCTCTCAACACTTGTCTAGTTTCCTGTTTTGTTACTGAAGGAACAGAACACATCCTTATTCTGTTAGAGACAGGACATTGGTGGTTTTGTGAAAAGTGAAATGAAAGGAACTAGAAAAAATCTCCCAATTCTGCAACTTGTACTTATATGGGGGCAAATATAGCCCACATATTTGACTATCTGCTTGATTTCATTCTTTTGCTCCTCCAGATGGACAGTCTACCTCTCTTTACCTTGCCCTGGGCATTATGAAGTGACCCTCATGGACTGCACAGATGGTTTTCCTTATTCTCTGACTGCTGTTTGAAAGCAGCCAATGGAAGCATCAGCAAGAGATTGGGTAGTGGGAGCAACATGAGCTCAAGTTTCCCTCCCCAACAGGTGTCTGCATCATTCCTTGAGGCCAACATGTTGTCATCTATCCCAGAGACAGAGGTTTATGCTCAGGAACCAAGAGGTGCAGATGGGAGTAGCCAGTCCCTTTTATGCCAATTAACTTGGGGAGGAATTTGTTTCTTTTCTCTCAGGGTTCTGAATTCATAAGCTTGGAAATCTAATGCCCAAGAAGGAATGGTTTTGTCAGGTGATATGGTGAGGCATCCCTGAACGTCAGCTTTCTTCAGCCAACATTCAGTGGTAATCAGAGCAAAGATGCCCATTAGTGGAATCCATAGGACTGGGGCACTGAGCAGGGGGAGAAATATGGAGCATTGAAATGGAGAGGAAACAGAAGGTTTCACAGAAACCACCCTTTCTGCCTCTTAGCATCCACCCTTGTCCTTTGACTAGGAAAGAAATCTATGCCTCAAAGCAGGGGACACACAGAGTCCTACTTGAAAGTCTATCTTCTCAGTCTCCAGATGAAGAACATGTGAGGCTGATTTTTTAGCAATCATCCATGAAAGCCAGCAGATCATGTTTGTGCCAAACAACCTTGCTGAAGGAAGTTTTGGTTGTGAGCAGTTCTGCTTGAGACGATCTCATTCCCACATCTGCAAGTGGACAAAAGAGACGGAAAGAAACCAAGGAGATTATATTACAGTGTTAATAAGAAGACTGAGTATTTGTGCCACTCTCTAAAGTACTTGGTATCGGTCCTGCAGAGGGGAAAAGACACACTCGGGCCACGAAGCTACTCTGAGCTCTCCAAGAATGAATCTTGCCTCTAACTTGGCCGATGGAGTCAGTAGGAATCAGCAGAGAAAACAAGATTTTGTTTTGTAAAAGAAACAAAGGTTGTTGGAGAAGAGGGGAGAAATAGTGGTCAAGACAGAGGCTATTACACACATTTCTAACAATCAGACTTCACATGGTGTGTCCAAGTGTTCAATAATATGCAATTGTTTTAAAATTAAGTAACATGTGGATTCTTTCAAACAAAAAATTTTAAAATAAAAATCAAAAGCCATACAGGTTTTCTATGAGACAGTAAGGATTTGGAAGTAACATAGTAAATGCTTTCCTGATCCCAATGTTTAGAAGTGACTTCTCCAAGTTGTGCCCTTTCCTCTACCCAAGACTGTGTCCCTGAACCCATTCGGGTGGAACATAAAGAACACTCAACACAAAACAGTCTGCATAGATTT
>NW_027403715.1:0-2724 GCF_003265705.2 Callorhinus ursinus
TGAACATGGGGTGCATTATCTTTCCAAGTTAGTGTTTTTGTGTTTTTGCATAAATACCCAGGTGTAGAATTGCTGGATCATATGGTAGTTCTATTTTTAAGAGAGAACAACTTATATATATATGCCAAAAATAAGGGTAGCTTCTATGAAGGGATAAAATATGACTCTAAAAATGAAAAATAAAAAATGTTTTTTTAAAAAGGGATGGATAAGATGTAGGTTAAAAAGGGAAAAAGAAAAATTAAAAAAAAACAGTTAACAAAAATTAACTTTGATGAACTAATGAATCATGGTAAAAAAAAAAGCCATGAATTCTATGTGCAGTATTCCCCTAGCGCTGGGGTTCTCCCGTTTTCCTTCATCGGTAAACTTGGTCTTGGCTTGCTGGCTGTTTGTGCTGATCTTCTGGGGGAGGGGCCTGTTGCTGTGGTTTCCAAATGTCTTTGCCGGAGGCGGAATTGCCCCGCTCTTGTTGGTCCGGGCTAAGGAAGCTGCTCGGGTTTGCTCTCAGGAGCTTATGTTCCCTGCCAGCTCTCGGTAGAGCTTTGGAGGACCAGGGCAAAAATGGTGGCCTCCCAATCTCCACCCGGAGGAGCTGAGAACTCAGGGCCCCACTCCTCAGTGTGCCCTCAGAGAAAAGCAGTCACTCCCGTCTCCCCAGTCTCCGGCCGCACTGCGTGCTCACCCGGCCTGTGACCGAGCATTGCTATCTCTGGCACCCGACCCCGTGTGGAGTCTCCAAACCCAGCAGATCCCTGCTGTGCATTCCCGCGCCGCTCCTCCCCGGGAAGGAAGGGGAGTCTCGCCAGCTCTGCTGCTTGTTGGGTCCCTGCTGGAGGAGCAGTGGCCCACCTGGGCCGCGGATCACAGTTTATGGCAACCCCGAGCTGAGAGCCCGCGCCTCGGCTCCGTCTCTGCAGCCGGCTTCCCTGCTCCGATACCTGGGAGCTCTGGCGCACTCAGGCACCCCCGGTCTTTCTGTGACCCCGAGGGTTCTGAGACCACACTGTCACGCGAGGATTCCACCCCCCGCTTAGCCACTGGAGCGACGTCCCTCAGCGGAGCTGACTTCTAAAAGTTCCGATTTTGTGCTCCGCGGCTCTGTCACTTGCCAGAAGCGGCCGACGGAGGCCCCTCCCCCGCCGTCTATCCTCCCGTATATCGCCTTGGATTCACTTCTCCGCACGTCCTACCTTCCAGTAAGTGGTCGCTTCTCTGTTCAGAGAGTTGTCGCTACTCTCCTCTTCGATCTCCTCTTGAGTTCGTAGGTGTTCAGAATGGTTTGATCCCTATTCAGCTGAATTCCTGAGACCAGACGAAATCTAGGTCTGCTACTCCTCCGCCATCTTGCTCCGACCCCGCAAATAGCCTTAATTTAACAGGCAATTCCTCTGCATTTATGAGTTCAAATATGCAAACCTTCAAAATTTCATACTTTTTCCACATTCACTGAACTTACGAGATATTATCATGTTTTAGACATAAACATAAAATATCAAATGAAGAAACACAGTATCATGAAATGAAATCATACTGATACAAGATTACACTTTTTATGTAACTTGTCAAGGTGGGATGATATTTTCAAATGGGCGGGAAAAGTTTATAAAAACCAAAACAACAAATCTTGAAATTATACAAAGCTGCATGTTCATCAAAAGGTCTGTCTTCTTTCTTACAAATGATGGAAAGGATCCTTGAAAGTACATGTGAGGAATGTAAAACTCAGGAAGATACAGTAATAAAATAACTGAAATAGAAATAAGCAACAGAGGAGAACAAAAGAAAAAAGTTGGAAGTGCATTAGCCAGTGGATGTAAGCATCTATTTTAATATCTTAACAAAAATACCATCATGCTTTTTCTTCAAACAGTGATAAACAAATTTCGCTTAATTAGTAAAATCTTCCACGTATTTAGAAGTGGTCTTGACACTTTGAACAGAAGAAGTCAGTGGGATCCTGTGAATGAGCTTTAGTAAACTGCAACCAATTTAAAACTATTGAAGTCTGTTAGGGTTCATGAGAAATTAGAAAACATGGCAAATCTCAGTTGAAAAGGAGATAAGCTGGGGCGCCTGGGTGACTCAGTCAGTTAAGCATCTGTCTCAGGTCTTGATCTCAGGGTCCCGAGATCGAGTCCCAAGCCGGGCTGCCTGCTCAGTGTTGAGTCACCCCTACTCCCTCTGTCGTACCCCGCCCCACCCCCATGGTGCTGGCATAAAATCTTAAAAAAAAAAAAAGGAAGAAGAAGAAGAAAGAAAGAAATGTAGATGAGATAATGAGTACATTTTTTAAATTTTTTATTGTTATGTTAATCACCATATATTACATCATTAGTTTTTGGTGCAGTGTTCCATGATTCATTGTTTGTTCATAACACCCAGTGCTCCATGCAGAACGTGCCCTCCTCAATACCCATCACCAGGATAACCCATTCCCCACCCCCCTCCCCTCTAGAAACCTCAGTTTGTTTTTCAGAGTCCATCATCTCTCATGGTTCGTCTCCCCCTCTGACATACTCCCCTTTTCTTCCTCTCCTGTTATCTTCTTTTTCCTTTTTCTTAAAATATGTTGCGTTATTTGTTTCAGAAGTACAGATCTGTGATTCAACAGTCTTGCACAATTCACAGCGCTCACCGTAGCACATACCCTCCCCAATGTCTATCACCCAGCCACCCCATCCCTCCCACCCCCAACCACTCCAGTAACACTCAGTTTGTTTC
>NW_027403716.1:0-2607 GCF_003265705.2 Callorhinus ursinus
GTGGGCTCTCAGCTAGGGGTTGCCATAAAATGTGATCCACAGCACAGCCGGGCCGCTGCTCCTCCAGCAGGGACCTAACAAGTGGCAGTTGCGGGGAGACTCCCCTTCCTCCCCCAGGAGGAGCAGTGCCGGAGCACAATGCAGAAATCTCCTGGGTTTGGAGACGCCACACGGGTTTGTGTGCCAGAGATAGAAACACTACACACGGTCACAGGCCAGGTGAGCACAGAGTGAGGGCAGAGTCTGGGGAGAGAGGAGTGATTGACTGCTTTTCTCTGGGGGCTCACTGAGGAGTGGGGCCCCAATTTCTCAGGTCCTCTGGGGTGGAGATTGGGAGGCCGCCATTTTCACTGTCATCCTCCAAAGCTGTACTGAGACCTTGCAGGGAACAAAAGCTCCCGAGAGCAAACCCGAGTGGATTACTTAGCCCGAACCAGCAACGGCAGGGCAGTTCTGCCTCCAGCAAAGACACTTGGGAACCACGGCAACAGGCCCCTCCCCCAGAAGATCAGCAAGAACAGCCAGCCAAGACCAAGTTTACTGATCATTGTGAATGGCAGAACTCCAGCACTAGGGGAATACTGCACCTAGAATTCATGGCTTTTTTTCCATGATTCTTTAGTCTTTTAAAGTTAATTTTCTTAATTTTCTGTTTTTCTTTTTCTTTTTGAAATTTTCTTTTTTCCCTTTTTCAATCAACATCTTATCAATTCCTTTTTAAAAAATCTTTTTCATTTTTTATTTTTAGAGTCATATTCTATCCCTTCATAGTAGTTACCCTTATTTTTGTACATATATAAGATTTTCTTTCTTTAAAATTTTGGGAGGCACTTTCTTCTGATCATATTTGATCATATTCTGGTTTTATTTGTTCGTTTGTTTTTTATCTTTTCTTTTTCCTTTTTTTTTCTTTTTACTTTCTTTTCCGTTCTTTTCCCCCACCTTCAGGTCTCTTCTGATTTGTTTAATGTATATTTTTCTGGGGTCATTGTTACTCAGTTAACATTTTGTTCTCTCATTCATCTATTCTTCTCTGGACAAAATGACAAGACGGAAAATATCACCTGAGAAAAAAGAACAAGAGGCAGTATCGACTACCAGGGACCTAATCAGTATGGACATTAGTAAGATGTTGGAACTAGAGTTCAGAATGACGATTTTAAAAATACTAGCTGGGCTTGGAAAAAGCATGGAAGTTATTAGAGAAACGCTTTCTGGAGAAATAAAAGAACTAAAATCCACCCAGGTCGAAATCAAAAAGGCTATTAATGAGGTGCAATAAAAAATGGAGTCTCTAACTGCTAGGATAAATGAGGCAGAAGAGAGAATTAGTGATATAGAAGCCCAAATGATGGAAAATAAACAAGCCGAGAAAAGGAGAGATAAACAACTACTGGATCACGAGGGCAGAATTTGAGAGATAAGTGATACCATAAGATGAAACAATATTTGAATAACTGGGATCCCAGAAGAAGAAGAAAGAGAGAGAGGGGCAGAAGGTATATTGCAGCAAATTATAGCAGAGAACTTCCCTAATTTGGAGAAAGAAAATGCATCAAAATCCAGGAGGCACAGAGAACCCCCCTCAAAATCAATAAAAATGGGTCAACACCCTGACCCATTTTTTTAAAGATTTTATTTATTTATTCGACAGAGACAGAGACAGTGAGAGCAGAGACACAAGCAGGGGGAGTGGGAGAAGGAGAACCAGGCTTCCCGCTGAGCAGGGAGCCCGATGTGGAACTCAATCCCAGGACTGTGGGATCATGACCTCAGCCGAAGGCAGCCGCTTAATGACTGACCCACCCAGGTGCCCCCGACCCATTTTTAATAGTAAAACTTACGAGTCTCAGAGACAAAGAGAAAATCCTGAAAGCAGCTCGGGAGAAGAGATCTGTAACCTACAATGAGAGAAACATTAGATTGGCAACAGACCTATCCACAGAGACCTGGCAGACCAGAAAGGACTGGCATGATATTTTCAGAACACTAAATGAGAAAAATATGCAGCCAAGAATACTGTATCCAGCTAGGTTGTCACTGAAACTAGAAGGAGAGATAAAAAGCTTCCAGGACAAACAAAATTAAAAGAAATTACAAACAACAAACCAGCCCTACAAAAAATATTGAAAGAGGTCCTCTAAGCAAAGAGAGAGCCTAAAAGTAACATAGACCAGGAAGGAACAGAGACAATATACAGTAAGAGTCACATTACAGGCAATAGAGTGGCACTAAATTCATACATTTCCATAGTTACCCTGAATGTAAAAGGGCTAAATCCCCCAATCAAAGGACACAGACTATCAGATTGGATTAAAAAACAAGACCCATCCATATGCTGTCCGCAAGAGACTTATTTTAGACCCAAAGACACCCCTAGATTGAAAGTGAGGGGGTGGAAAACAGTTTACCATGCTAACGGATGCCAAAAGAAAGCTGGGGTGGCAATCCTTATATCAGACAAATTAGATTTTAAAACAAAGACTCTAATAAGAGATGAAGAAGGACACTATATCCTACTTAAAGGGTCTATCCAACAAGAAGATCTAACAATTGTAAATATCTATGCCCCTAACCTGGGAGCAGCCAATTATATAAGGCAATTAA
>NW_027403717.1:0-524 GCF_003265705.2 Callorhinus ursinus
TGTTTTGAACATCAGGCTGGGAGTGAGTGATGCAGCATTTCACAGGATGTCAGTGTTCAGAGAAAGCAGCAGGTCCATTAGGCACAGTGTTATGTTCATGTCAGGACTGGAGGGCAAATATCTCATGAACCCCAAACTTCCGGGGATTTCCTCTTTTCTCTAGTTGACCCAGGTTTATGGTAAGTGTTATGGGACGGTTTAGGGCATGCGTTAGGTGTAGGTTACGGTTTAGGTTTAGGTTACGGGTTAGGGTATGGTTTAGGGTTAGGTTTGGGACCTCTACACATGTTCCGTGCCTGCTATCACAGGAGTCTGATTCAAACTTGGCAATGCAAGGATGAGCCCGGGCCTGAGCTTGGCATGGAACACAGCTCAGAGGGGCTTGAATCTGCGCTGGCGTCCAGGCAAGGCCAACACCGTCCTTCCTGTGTCCTAGCCCCCGTGGGAATTTACTAATGAACGGATTCTGACCTTGTCCTCTCACAACACAGACTTCCAGGGGCTCCCATTAGGGTTAGGCTCAG
>NW_027403717.1:624-1510 GCF_003265705.2 Callorhinus ursinus
GTGTTATGTTCATGTCAGGACTGGAGGGCAAATATCTCATGAACCCCAAACTTCCGGGGATTTCCTCTTTTCTCTAGTTGACCCAGGTTTATGGTTAGAGTTATGGTACGGTTTAGGGCATGCGTTAGGTGTAGGGTATGGTTTAGGTTTAGGGTACGTGTTAGGGTATGGTTTAGGGTTAGGTTCGGGACCTCTACACATGTTCCGTGCCTGCTATCACAGGAGTCTGATTCAGACGTTGGCAATGCAAGGATGAGCTCGGGCCTGGGCTTGGCATGGAACCCAGCTCAGAGGGGCTTGAATCTGCCCTGGCGTCCAGGCAAAGCCACCACCATACTTCCTGTGTCCCAGTCCCCGTGGGAAGTTAGTAATGAACGGATTCTGACCTTGTCCTCTCACAACACAGATTTCCAGGGGCTCCCATTAGGGTTAGGCTCAGGTCCTCGGGCCTCGTGTGTGCCCACGTGACGGGCAGTCCCCACAGTGGCTCCTGGCACACCTGAGTCCTGGTCACACATCCCTGTGGAATCCCCTCCCCTCCTGGGTGAATGGCCTATATGACGGCGCTCTCAGGAAGAGAGTGGCATAAAAGGCCGGGATGTCATTTCCAAGCTGATGGATTCTGTGACTTCTACTGGTTCCCTCTGTCCTGTGTTCATTCTCTGTCTCCTTCTCTGTCTCTGTGTCTGTGTCTCTCACAGGAGCAGGATCTGTGGGTTCCATGGGCGATGTGGGAAACCTCAGAAGCCTCCCTTGTCGCTCTATCCCTCTCCGGTCCTGGTGCTCCATTCCTTCCTAAGTCCTCCTCACCCTGACCAGAGCAGTGATTCTGGATCCTCTTCCACATGGGGACCCTGAGGCTGCAACAAGGAGGGCCCTGACCTCA
>NW_027403717.1:1610-2722 GCF_003265705.2 Callorhinus ursinus
CAACACCCACCTAAGGCAGGGACTTCAGAAAGAACACACTCCTGACCGGGTCCCGCCCCAGGACAGTGGCTGCCTTCCCCGAATCCAGAGGAAGATGGATATCCTCTGCTTCTTTGGTCGTTCGTCCTCTGACGCACGAGAAATCACTGGTAAGATTCCTGTCTTCCTCTGGAAGTGCAACAGCCCTGAGTGGGCCGGTCACTGTCCACACACGAAGACGGACAACGTGCTAAGTATGTGCAGGAGGTGATCCTGTTCCAATGGCCTGCGGATCGGTGGGGATTGCTGCTTCTGTGCCCTCCAGTGGGCCCCCTTTCCCTGGATAGAAATCCTCCTGGAGTCTCCTCTCTGCCCTTGGAGCTCCGTTCCTGCTGGGTTCAAAACCTAGGCTCTCCAACTGAGCATTGTGCCCCATGTCCTCAGGGATGGTGGTCATGGTCCCTCAGGTTCGTCTGCGAGGGTCCCCCAGATTCCTGTTCCCCAGGCAGAAGTGTGGTGGCAACAAGCCGCAGAGCCATCCTCCAACTTCAGCATTGTGCCCCATTCCTCAGGTGGATGGTGGTAATGGTCCTTTATGATTTTCTGGGAGGGTCCTACAGGTCCCTGCCCCCTAGGCACAGTTTCGGTAGCATAAGCCCCGGAACCATCCGCCAATTTCAGCATTTTGCCCCGTGTTCCCAAGGGAATGTCATTATGGTCCGTTGGGTGTGTCTGGGAGGGCCCTCCATGTTCCCAATTCCCCAGTCACAAGTGCGTTGGCAGGAAGCCCCAGAGTCATCCCCCAAAAGCAGCATTGTGCCTCCAGGCATGCTGGTCATGGGCTGTCAGGTTGGTACCAGTGGATCCTCCAGGTGGGGGCCTGGAGGCTCGAGTCAACCAGATCCCACTCAAGTTGCAGTAGGAACAGATGATTTGAGGTGTTCATTTGGAAGAGGCATTTTGCTTTTCCAAAAATGTCAAAGTCATTGGTCCACTTTAGAATGAAGATAATTAGTACTTAAAAGACAAGTGTGTGTTTCCCCTTCTCCCAGGAATTGAAGCAGGTGTGCAGGCCATAGGTCAGAGGACCTACTTATCCCCACCTGACAGCACTTATCTGCTGTGGATCTAGG
>NW_027403718.1:0-2721 GCF_003265705.2 Callorhinus ursinus
TGTGTGTGTGTGTGTGTGTGTGTGTGTGTGTGTGTGTGTGTGTGTTTATCATATCGTCTTTAACCACTCATTTGTTTTTTTTTAAAGATTTTATTTATTTATTTGACAGAGAGAGAGAGACAATGAGAGAGGGAACACAAGCAGGGGGAGCAGCAGAGGGAGAAGAGAAGCAGGCTTCCCACTGAGCAGGGAGCCCGACGTGGGCCTCGATCCCAGGACCCTGGGATCATGACCTGAGCTGAAGGCAGATGCTTAACAACTGAACCACCCAGGTGCCCCAAACCACTCATCTATTGATGGACACTAAGGTTCTTTCCAGAGCTTGGCTATTCTAAATAATGCTGCAATTAACATAGGGGTGCATGTATCATTTCGAGTTAGTGTTTTGGTAAACACCCAAAAGTAATATAGCTGAATCATATGATAGTTTTATTTATTTTTATTTTTAAAGATTTTTATTCATTTATTTGAGAGAGAGAGAACAGGGGGAGGGACAGAGGGAGAGGGAAAGGGGCAAGCAGACTCTGCGCTGAGCACAGAGCCCAACATGGGGCTCGATCCCAGGATCCTGAGATCATGACCTGAGCCAAAACCAAGAATTGGATGCTTAGCCAACTGAGCCACCCAGGTGCCCCTTATTTTTAATTTTTTGAGGAATCCCCATACTGTTTACCACGGTGGCTGCAGCAATTTACATTCCCATCAACAGTGTACACGGATTCCCTTTGCTCCAAATCCTCTCCAATACTTATTTCTTGTCTTTTTGATAATAACCATTCTAACAGATGTGAGGTAATATCTCATTGTGGTTTTGAGTTGCCATTCTGTGATGATAAGTGATGCTGAACATTATTTCATGTGCCTGTTGACCATCTGTATGTCTTTGGGAAAATGTCTGTTTAGATCCTCTACCCATTTTTAAATGAGATTTCTTGTTTTCTTGTTGCAATTAAGTTGTTTAAATTCTTTATGTGTTTTGGGTATTAACCTTTTATCAGATATATGATTTGCAAATATTTTCTCTTATTCAGGAGGTTACCTTTTCATTTCGTTTATGATTTCCTTTGCTGTTTCCACTGCTTTTAATTTCCTGTATTCCCACTTGTTTATTTTTGCTTTTGTTGCCTCTGCTTTTGAAGTCAGATCCAAAAGGTGAAAGCCAAGAGCAATGTCAAGGACCTAACTGCCTAAGTTTTCTTCTAGGAGTTAAATGGTTTCAGGTCTTACATTCATGTCTTTAATCTATTTGAGTTGATTTTTGTGTATGGTATAAGATCCTGGCCTAGTTTCATTCTTTTTTATATGGCTGTCTAGTTTTCTCAGCACCATTTATTGAAAAGACTGTCCTTTCCCCCTTGTATATTCTTGGCTCCATATGTGTATAGGTTTTTTTGGGGGGGGTGCTCTCTATTCTGTTCCATTGATCTATGTGTCTGCTTTAATACCAACACCATGCTGTTTTGATTAGTGTAGCTTTGTAGCATAATTTGAAATCAGGGAGTATGGTACCTCCAGCTTTGTTCTTCTTTCTTAAGATTGCTTTGACTAGGGGCACCTGGGTGGCGCAGTCGTTAAGCGTCTGCCTTCAACTCAGGTCATGATCCCAGGGTCCTGGGATCGAGCCCCGCATCGGGTTCCCTGCTCCGCGGGAAGCCTGCTTCTCCCTCTCCCACTCCCCTTGCCTGTGTTCCCTCTCTCACTGTGTCTCACTGTCAAATAAATAAAATCTTAAAAAAAAAAAAAGATTGCATTGACTATTTGGTGTCCTTTGTGGTTCCATAAAATTTTAAAATTATTTGTTCTAGTTCTATAAAAAATGCAATGGAATTTTGATAGGGATTGCTTTTAATCTATAGCTTGCTTTGGGTAGTATGGACATTTTAACAATGTTAATTCTTTCAGTCCATAAATATAGAATATCTCCATTTATCTGTGTCTTACTCAATTTTTTTCATCAGTGTATAGTTTTCAGTTCAGGTCTTTCACCTCCTTGGTTAAATTTATTCCTAGGTATTTTATTTGTTTGGATGTAATTGGAAATATGGTTGTTTTCATATTTATTTCTGATAGTTCATTATTAGTGTATTGATACACAACACATTTCTGGTTTTGTATCCTGCAATTTTACTTAATTAATTACTTAGTTCCAGTAGTTTTTCTGTGAAGTCTTTAGGGTTTTCTATATATAGTATCATGTCATCCTTTCTGATTTGGATGCCTTTTATTTATTTTTCTTGCCTAATTGCTCTGGCTGGACTGCTAATAGTATGGTGAATCAAAGTGCTGAAAGTGAGTGTCCTTTTGTTCCTGATCTTAGAGGAGAAAGCTTTCAGCTTTCTACTATTGAATATGTTAGCTGTGGGTTTGTCAATATGGCCTTATTATGTTGAGGTACATTCCCTCTATACCATTTGTTAAGAGTTTTATTATAAATAGATGTTGAATTTTGTCAAATTCTTTTTCTGTACCTACTAAGATGATCATATGGTTTTTATCTTTCATTTTGTTAATGTGGTGTGTCACACTGATTGATTTTTGCAGCCTATGAACCACCTTTGCATCCCTGGAATAAATTCCACTCGATCATGATGCTTGATCCTTTTAATGTTTTATTGAATTCAGTTTGGTAATATTTTGTTGATAATTTTTGCATTTATATTGGATAGATACAGGCCTGTTAATGTGTGTGTGTGTGTGTGTGTGTGTGTGTGTGTGTGTGTG
>NW_027403719.1:0-2721 GCF_003265705.2 Callorhinus ursinus
TGTGTGTGTGTGTGTGTGTGTGTGTGTGTGTGTGTGTGTGTGTGTTTATCATATCGTCTTTAACCACTCATTTGTTTTTTTTTAAAGATTTTATTTATTTATTTGACAGAGAGAGAGAGACAATGAGAGAGGGAACACAAGCAGGGGGAGCAGCAGAGGGAGAAGAGAAGCAGGCTTCCCACTGAGCAGGGAGCCCGACGTGGGCCTCGATCCCAGGACCCTGGGATCATGACCTGAGCTGAAGGCAGATGCTTAACAACTGAACCACCCAGGTGCCCCAAACCACTCATCTATTGATGGACACTAAGGTTCTTTCCAGAGCTTGGCTATTCTAAATAATGCTGCAATTAACATAGGGGTGCATGTATCATTTCGAGTTAGTGTTTTGGTAAACACCCAAAAGTAATATAGCTGAATCATATGATAGTTTTATTTATTTTTATTTTTAAAGATTTTTATTCATTTATTTGAGAGAGAGAGAACAGGGGGAGGGACAGAGGGAGAGGGAAAGGGGCAAGCAGACTCTGCGCTGAGCACAGAGCCCAACATGGGGCTCGATCCCAGGATCCTGAGATCATGACCTGAGCCAAAACCAAGAATTGGATGCTTAGCCAACTGAGCCACCCAGGTGCCCCTTATTTTTAATTTTTTGAGGAATCCCCATACTGTTTACCACGGTGGCTGCAGCAATTTACATTCCCATCAACAGTGTACACGGATTCCCTTTGCTCCAAATCCTCTCCAATACTTATTTCTTGTCTTTTTGATAATAACCATTCTAACAGATGTGAGGTAATATCTCATTGTGGTTTTGAGTTGCCATTCTGTGATGATAAGTGATGCTGAACATTATTTCATGTGCCTGTTGACCATCTGTATGTCTTTGGGAAAATGTCTGTTTAGATCCTCTACCCATTTTTAAATGAGATTTCTTGTTTTCTTGTTGCAATTAAGTTGTTTAAATTCTTTATGTGTTTTGGGTATTAACCTTTTATCAGATATATGATTTGCAAATATTTTCTCTTATTCAGGAGGTTACCTTTTCATTTCGTTTATGATTTCCTTTGCTGTTTCCACTGCTTTTAATTTCCTGTATTCCCACTTGTTTATTTTTGCTTTTGTTGCCTCTGCTTTTGAAGTCAGATCCAAAAGGTGAAAGCCAAGAGCAATGTCAAGGACCTAACTGCCTAAGTTTTCTTCTAGGAGTTAAATGGTTTCAGGTCTTACATTCATGTCTTTAATCTA
The DNA here is from genome assembly GCF_003265705.2 of Callorhinus ursinus. Taxonomy (NCBI): domain Eukaryota; kingdom Metazoa; phylum Chordata; class Mammalia; order Carnivora; family Otariidae; genus Callorhinus; species Callorhinus ursinus. The sequence goes on from NW_027403719.1 coordinate 1,246, forward strand.
TTTGAGTTGATTTTTGTGTATGGTATAAGATCCTGGCCTAGTTTCATTCTTTTTTATATGGCTGTCTAGTTTTCTCAGCACCATTTATTGAAAAGACTGTCCTTTCCCCCTTGTATATTCTTGGCTCCATATGTGTATAGGTTTTTTTGGGGGGGGTGCTCTCTATTCTGTTCCATTGATCTATGTGTCTGCTTTAATACCAACACCATGCTGTTTTGATTAGTGTAGCTTTGTAGCATAATTTGAAATCAGGGAGTATGGTACCTCCAGCTTTGTTCTTCTTTCTTAAGATTGCTTTGACTAGGGGCACCTGGGTGGCGCAGTCGTTAAGCGTCTGCCTTCAACTCAGGTCATGATCCCAGGGTCCTGGGATCGAGCCCCGCATCGGGTTCCCTGCTCCGCGGGAAGCCTGCTTCTCCCTCTCCCACTCCCCTTGCCTGTGTTCCCTCTCTCACTGTGTCTCACTGTCAAATAAATAAAATCTTAAAAAAAAAAAAAGATTGCATTGACTATTTGGTGTCCTTTGTGGTTCCATAAAATTTTAAAATTATTTGTTCTAGTTCTATAAAAAATGCAATGGAATTTTGATAGGGATTGCTTTTAATCTATAGCTTGCTTTGGGTAGTATGGACATTTTAACAATGTTAATTCTTTCAGTCCATAAATATAGAATATCTCCATTTATCTGTGTCTTACTCAATTTTTTTCATCAGTGTATAGTTTTCAGTTCAGGTCTTTCACCTCCTTGGTTAAATTTATTCCTAGGTATTTTATTTGTTTGGATGTAATTGGAAATATGGTTGTTTTCATATTTATTTCTGATAGTTCATTATTAGTGTATTGATACACAACACATTTCTGGTTTTGTATCCTGCAATTTTACTTAATTAATTACTTAGTTCCAGTAGTTTTTCTGTGAAGTCTTTAGGGTTTTCTATATATAGTATCATGTCATCCTTTCCGATTTGGATGCCTTTTATTTATTTTTCTTGCCTAATTGCTCTGGCTGGACTGCTAATAGTATGGTGAATCAAAGTGCTGAAAGTGAGTGTCCTTTTGTTCCTGATCTTAGAGGAGAAAGCTTTCAGCTTTCTACTATTGAATATGTTAGCTGTGGGTTTGTCAATATGGCCTTATTATGTTGAGGTACATTCCCTCTATACCATTTGTTAAGAGTTTTATTATAAATAGATGTTGAATTTTGTCAAATTCTTTTTCTGTACCTACTAAGATGATCATATGGTTTTTATCTTTCATTTTGTTAATGTGGTGTGTCACACTGATTGATTTTTGCAGCCTATGAACCACCTTTGCATCCCTGGAATAAATTCCACTCGATCATGATGCTTGATCCTTTTAATGTTTTATTGAATTCAGTTTGGTAATATTTTGTTGATAATTTTTGCATTTATATTGGATAGATACAGGCCTGTTAATGTGTGTGTGTGTGTGTGTGTGTGTGTGTGTGTGTGTGTG
>NW_027403720.1:0-2720 GCF_003265705.2 Callorhinus ursinus
AGATTGGGATTATTCCCTGCATATTTTCAGACCACAGTGCTTTGAAAGTAGAACTCGATCACAAGAGGAAAGTCGGAAAGAACTCAAATACATGGAGGCTAAAGAGCATCCTCCTAAAGAATGAATGGGTCAACCAGGAAATTAAAGAAGAATTAAAAAAATTCATGGAAACCAATGAAAATGAAAACACAACTGTTCTATCTCTTTGGGATGCAGCAAAGGCCGTCCTGAGAGGAAAATATATAGCAATACAAGCCTTTCTCAAGAAACAAGAAAGGTCTCAAATACACAACCTAACCCTACACCTAAAGGAGCTGGAGAAAAAACAGCAAATAAAGCCTAAACCCAGCAGGAGAAGAGAAATAATAAAGATCAGAGCAGAAATCAATGAAATAGAAACCAAAAAACAGTAGAACAGATTAACGAAATTAAGAGCTGGTTCTTTGAAAGAATTAACAAGATTGATAAACCCCTGGCCGGACTTATCAAAGAGAAATGAGAAATGACCGAAATCAATAAAATCATGAATGAAAGGGGAGAGATCACAACCAACACCAAAGAAATACAAACAATTATAAGAACTTATTATGAGCAACTCTATGCCAGCAAATTAGATAACCTGGAAGGAATGGATGCATTCCAAATCCTTAAAAAAGGGGGGGGGGCACGCCTGGGTGGCTCAGATGGTTAAGTGACTGCCTTCGGCTCAGGTCATGATTCCGGAGTCCTGGAAGTGAGTCCCACATCAGGCTCCCGGCTCAGCAGGGAGCCTGCTTCTCCCTCTGACCCTCTCCCCTCTCATGTTGTTTCTCTCTCTCTCTCTCAAATAAATAAATAAAATCTTTAAAAAAAAAAAAAGAAATTGATGCATTCCTAGAGATGTATTAACTACCAAAACTGAACCAGGGAGAAAGAGAAAACGTGAACAGACCTATAACCACTAAGGAAATTGAAGCAGTCATCAAAAATCTCCCAACAAAGGCCCAGGGCCAGATGGCTTCCCAGGGGAATTCTACCAAACATTTCAAGAAGAATTAATACCTATTCTTCTGAAACTGTTCGAAAAAATAGAAATGGAAGGAAAACTTTCAAACTCGTTTTATGAGGCCAGCATTACCTTGATCCCCAAACCAGACAAAGACCCCATCAAAAAGGAGAATTACAGGCTGATATCCTTCATGAACATGGATGTAAAAATTCTCACCAAAATATTAGCCAATAGGACCCAATGGTACATTAAAAAGATTATTCACCATGACCAAGTGGGATTTATCCCTGGGCTGCAAGGTTGGTTCAACATCCACAAATCAATCGCGTGATACAATATTAACAAAAGTAAGAACAAGAATCATATGATCCTCTCAGTGGATGCAGGAAAAGCATTTGACAAAGTACCGCATCCTTTCTTGATCAAAACTCTTCAGAGTATGGGGATAGAGGGTACATACCTCAATATCATAAAAGCCATCTATGAAAAACCTATAGCGAATATCATTCTCAATGGGGAAAAACTGAAAGCTTTCTCCCTAAGGTCAGGAACATGGCAGGGATGTCCACTATCACCACTGCTATTCAACATAGTGTTAGAAGCCCTAGCCACAGCAATCAGACAACAAAAAGAAATCAAAGGCATCCAAATCGGCAAAGAGGAAGTCAAGCTCTCCCTCTTTGCACATGATATAATACTTTATGTGGAAAACCCAAAAGACTCCACCCCAAAGTGCTAGAACTCATACGGGAATTCAGTAAAGTGGCAGGTTATAAAATCAATGTACAGAAATCAGTGGCATTCCTATACACCAACAAGACAGAAGAGAGACAAATGAAGGTGTTGTTCCCATTTACAATTGCATCCAAAACCATAAGATACCTAGGAATAAATCTAACCAAAGAGGCAAAGGATCTGTACTCAGAAAACTATAGAATACTCATGAAAGAAATTGAGGAGACAGAAATGGAAAAACGTTCCATGCTCATGGCTTGGAAGAGCAAATATTGTGAAGATGTCAATGCTACCTAGAGCAATCTACACATTCAATGCAATCCCCATCAAAATACCAACCACTTTTTTCAAAGAAATGGAACAAATAATCCTAAAATTTGTATGGAACCAGAGAAGGCCCCGAATAGCAAGAGTAATGTTGAAAAAGAAAAGCAAAGCTGGCAGCATCACAATTCCGGACTTCCAGCTCTATTACAAAGCTGTCATCATCAAGATAGTATGGTACTGGCACAAAAACAGACACATAGATCAATGGAACCGAACAGAGAGCCCAGAAATGGACCCTCAACTCTATGGTCAACTCATCTTTGACAAAGCAGGAAAGAATGTCCAATGGCAAAAAGACAGTCTCTTCAACAAATGGTGTTGGGAAAATTGGACAGCCACATGCAGAAGAATGAAACTGGACCATTTCCTTACACCACACACAAAAATAGACTCCAAATGGTTGAAAGACCTAAATCTGGGACAGGAGTCCATCAAAATCCTGAAGGAGAACATAGGCAGCAACCTCTTCGACCTCGGCTGCAGCAACTTCTTCCTAGAAACATCACCAAAAGCAAGGGAAGCAAGGGCAAAAATGAACTCTTGGGACTTCATCAAGATAAAAAGCTTTTGCACAGCAAAAGGTTTTGGTCCACAAAACCAAAAGACAACCGACAGAATGGGAAAAGATATTTGCAAATGACCTATCAGATAAAGGGCTAGTATCCAAAAT
>NW_027403721.1:0-2720 GCF_003265705.2 Callorhinus ursinus
CACAGAAAGACTGGGGGTGCCTGAATGCGGCAGAGCTCCCAGGTATCGGAGCGGGTAAGCCAGCTGCAGAGACGGAGCCGAGACGCGGGCTCTCAGCTTGGGGTTGCCATAAACTGTAATCCGTGGCCCAGTCGGGCCACTGCTCCTCCAGCAGGGACCCAACAAGCGGCAGAGCCGGGGAGACTCCCCTTCCTCCCCCGGGAGGAGTGGCGCGGGAGCGCACCGCAGAGATCTGCTGGGTTTGGAGACACCACACGGGGTAGGGTGCCAGAGATAGAAACGCTTGGTCACAGGCGGGTGAGCACGGAGTGCGGCCGGAGACCGGGGAGAAGGGAGTGACTGACTGCTTTTCTCTGGGGGTGCACTGAGGAGTGGGGCCCTGAGTTCTCGGTTCCTCTGTGGGGGAGATTGGGAGGCCACCATTTTCACTCTCGTCCTCCAAAGCTGTACCGAGAGCTTGCAGGGAACAAAAGCTCCTGAGAGCAAACCTGAGCAGCTTGCTTAACCCAGACGAACAAGGGCGGGGGAATTCCGCCTCCGGGAAAGATATTAGGGAACCACGGCAACAGGCCCCTCCCCCAAGAAGATCAGCACGAACAGCCAGCAAGCCAAGACCAAGTTTACCGATCAAGGAGAACGGGAGAACTCCAGTGCTAGGGGAATACTGCACATAGAATTCATGGCTTTTTTACGATGACTCATTAGTTTTTCAAAGTTAATATTTTTAACCATTTTTTTTTGAATTTTTCTTTTTCCCTTTTTCAACCAACACCTTATCAATCCCTTTTTTAAAAAAACATTTTTTATTTTTCATTTTTGGAGACATATTTTATCCCTTGATAGTAGTTACCCTTATTTTTGGCGTATATATATATAAGTTGTTCTCTCTTTAAAATTTTGAGATACAGTTTCTTCTAAAAGTTCAAAATATAACCTAAATCACTAGTGTATGGATTTGTTATAGTCTACTGCCTGATCACACTCTCTCCTTTTTTTTTTTAAATATTTTTTCTTTTTTCAAACAACTTTTTATCTTATCAATTCCTTTTATAAAATCTTTTATACTTTTCATCTTTACAGTCATCTTCCATCCCTTCATTGTATCAACCCTTATTTTGTACATATATAAGTCATTCTTCCTTTAAAATTTTAGGAGGCACTTTCTTCTAACAGACCAAAATACGCCCAAAATCTAGTGTGTGGCACTGATCTATGCACTAGCCTGACCATATTTGATCATATTCTGTTTTTTCTTTGTTTTCATCTGTTTTTGTTTGTTTTTATCTTTTCCTTTTTTGTTTTTTTTTCTCTTTCTTCTTTCTTTCCCTTTCTTGTACACTGATTTCAGGTCTTTTCTGATTTGTATTGAATATATTTGCTGGAGACATTGTTAACCTGTAAGCATTCTGTTATCTCATTCATCTATTCTCCTCTGGACAAAATGACAAGACGAAAAAAATCACCTCCACAAAAAGAACAAGAGGTAGTACCGTCTGCCAGGGACCTACTCAATACGAATGTTAGTACGATGTCGGACCTAGAGTTCAGAATCATGACTTTAAAGATACTAGCTGGGCTTGAAAACAGCGTGGAAGTTATTAGACAAACCCTTTCTAGAGAAATAAAAGAACTAAAATCTAACCAAGTCGAAATCAAAAAGGCTATTAATGAGGTGCAATCAAAAATGGGGGCACTAGCTGCTAGGATATATGAGGCAGAAGAGAGAATCAGCGATATACAAGACCAAATGATGGAAAATAAAGAGGCTGAGTAAAAGAGAGAGAAACAACTACAGGATCACGAGGGCAGAATTTGAGAGATAAGCGATACGATAAGAAGAAACAACATTAGAATAATTGGGATCCCAGAAGAAGAAGAGAGAGAGGGGCAGAAGGTATATTGGAGCAAATAATAGCAGAGAACTTCCCTAATGTGGGGAGGCAACAGGCATCAAAATCCAGGAGGCACAGAGAACCCCTCTCAATCAATAAAAAAAGGTCAACACCCTGACATCTAATAGTAAAATTTACAAGTCTCAGAGACAAAGAGAAAATCCTGAAAGCAGCTCGGGAGAAGAGATATGTAAACTACAATGGTAGAAATATTAGTATGGCAACAGACCTATCCACAGAGACCTGGCAGGCCAGAAAGGAATAGTAAAATCTATTCAGAGCACTAAACGAGAAAAATATGCAGCCAAGAATACTATATCCAGCTAGGCTGTCTTTGAAACTAGAAGGAGAGATAAAAAGTTACCAGGACAAACAAAAACTAAAGGAATTTGCAAACACAAAACCAGCCCTACAAGAAATATTGAAAGAGGTCGTCTAAGCAGAGAGAGCCTAAAAGCAGCATAGATCAGAAAGGAACACAGACAATATACAGTCACAGTCACCTTACAGGCAATACAATGGCACTAAATTCATACAATAGTTACCCTGAATGTAAATGGGCTAAGTGCCCCAATCAAAAGACACAGGCTATCCCATTGGATTAAAAAACAAACCCATCAATATGCTGTCTGCAAGAAACTTATTTTAGACCCAAAGTCACCCCCAGATTGAAAGTGAGGGGGTGGAAAATCATTTACCATACTAATGGGCACCAAAAGAAAGCTGGGGTGGCAATCCTTATATCAGACAAATTAGATTTTAAAACAAAGGCTGTAATAAGAGATGAAGAAGGACACTATATCCTACTTAAAGGGTCTATCCAACAAG
>NW_027403722.1:0-2717 GCF_003265705.2 Callorhinus ursinus
CAGGATGCAGCCTGGAGAAAGCTCTGGGTTCTCCAGTAACAGCCTATTCTGGATGCAAAGGGACGTGCAAGCCCTTCCTTGTCACTATTTAGGTAACGTTTTCAAGTTTTCAGAGTTGTGAGGTTGTCGGTGTGCAGGGGTTTTTAGAAGCTCTTTTCTTTTTCTTTTCCCCCTGTCGGTATTGCTCCTCGGCCTCCGCTGGTCCCTGTGTGTAAGCTATCACCAGGTTCCTCCGTATGTCGTCCCATCGGAGAGGCTGGTCTCCAAACATCCAGGAGTGAAGGCTGATGGTGGGTTCACCCAGCATCTCTGCCCCCTTCTCCTGCCTTCTGGGAACCACTCTCCTCAACGTGGGAATGACCTCCACCCCGCAGTCCACGGACAGCCATGAGACCCCAGCAGGCCCAGGCCCAGGTCCCTTCCCCAGAAAAATACAGGCACTAAGAAAGAGGGGACTTCTCTCCTTCTGAAAGCACACTCACCAAGAATCATGGAATGCCGGGGTGCCAAAGGCCATGATGTCCCTTTTGGAGATACTCTGTTTGAGCAGTAAGTCACTGCAGAGAAAGCGGTAGAGCCAAAAGACAGCAAGGAACAAAATCTTGATACCTGGGCCCTTGATTCAGCTGTTCCCCAGGTTCTTTCCTAGTCTCAGAAAGGACCTAACCTGAGTCCCCTTTGAGCCTTAAGCAGGTTGAGATGAGTTTCTGCAACCTGCACGTGAAAGAATCCTATCGGTTCTATTTTATAACCATTCTGCTGTTGAGCAAACACCTGAGAACAGACAAGAGGAGACAGCTCACAGGTTCAGTCGGCCACACTCGGGCGCCTACCTTACAAGGATAAGGACGGTGACAAGCTTCCCTGTTTCTGGGATTGCAGGGCCTTCTCCCTCTGGGGTCCCCCACGGCCCATGACAGTTGTCCTCTCCCTGGGTGGGTGTGGGGACATTGTTGTGCTCTGCTTCCAAACCTCCCCAGGGGACACAGCAGGGACCATGAGTTGAGGGCCCTTCGTTGGCCGCTGACCCAACCTGGGCTTGGGGTTCCCGAGCTCCTGTGTGTGCAGGGGCACCTCCCTCCCGGGTCAGCTTCTGAGAGGTACCACCCCTGCCCTGGGGAAGAAGGAGGCTTCGGGGCAAGACCCAGGCCTTTGCGGCCCCAGCAGTGACTCTCTGCGTTTCTGAGCGAGGCTCCCTCCTGGGCCTTGTAACCCCAGACCCGAGGCCTCGCCTGTTCTGAACGTCGGGGGCCCGCGCCTCGAAGGGGCTGCACAGACATGGCTGCCCGTGCCCTGCGGTCTCCTCCCTGGGCACCCCTGCAGGGCCAGGAGGGAAGAGGGAAGTGGGCCCTGACTGGCGCCCCCATCCTCAGACTCCCGAAAATCTTATCCAGCCTGAAGGAAAGGGGCCCCAGTCAGCAGATCCATGGATTGCTCCTGTCCTCCGTGAGGCACTTTTGCGCTCTGCCCCCCACACCAGCCTCTGGTCAGCGACCGTGGCAAATGCTCACGGGGGCAATTTTATCCTTAGTTTCAGTGGTGGCCCATTTGGGGCTGGTTGTGTTCTTTGGATTTTCTCTCCTGTCCCCACTGCTGATGAAATTCCCACCCCCAGGCCCTCCTTGGAAGGCACGGGCTGTAGATGGAGGGCCCTCTGAGGGAAACAGCCCGGGTCACTGGGTCGCCTGTACCAGAGTCACCCCATTGCAGGAACACGTGCATTGAACACGGACAGGCTGGCTCCACAGAGTCCACGGAGGTGTCAGACCCGGCCGGTTCCGGTTGATTTCTCCTGAGTTGTTAGCACTGGAATTCTGCTCTCTTACCTAATAGCTTTGGGGACACCCTCGGTCTCAGACCCTCAGTGACCTGCCAGCCCACAGTGACCACACAGAGGAGGGAGGGAGCCTCAGGGAGGGAGCACCTGGGACCTTTGCAGACAGGACCAGAGTCCCTGCAGCCCAGGGAAACTTCAGGTCAGGAGAACGGGCCTCGCCCGGGAAGGAGGCCTGAACACTGTGTCCTGATTCTCTTGTGCACACAGACGGACCTGACCTGGCCCTAACTTGATCCCCCAGGTTTGCTGCTGGGCCAGGTGGGCCCAGAGTGCCTGAGCTCCGGGCTGGGATCAGCCCTTCCCACCTCCCCCAGGGCTTGTGTGATTGAGACAACTTTCTACTTCACAGCAAAGTCAGGGAGAACTGTTTTCTGGAACCTCACTGGCCTCCCCCCAGGGTGGCCGCCCCTCCCCCGGCCCACCTACTCTGCCCTGGTTGCCGGGCACCGGTTGACCTCACAGCTGGAACTCTCCACAGGGTTCTGAGTGGTCAATTGCGGCCACAGGACACTGGCCCTCGGAGGCAGAGCTGTGGAGCCCGACGCAGCCATGGACGGCCCCCCGTCGGCCTCCGGATCCCTTTGCCAGTTGGTGTTGGAGCACCTGTGGGGGGCGCTGCTGGTGATTTCTGGAAGTCTCCCCGTGTTGTCCTGGGCGGTGCTGGCATGGACTGTGCTGCTAGTTTTCCTAGTGAAGAGACGACTCACCCGAAGAAGTGCGAAGGCGCCGGGCCACAAGGACTCTGCCCGCCACGAAGTGTGTGGAGCAGGCCGTGAGGAGAGTGGCCCAACCACACAAGCCGAGGCCGCCCTCAGGCCACCCAGGGTGGTGGCCAGTCCTCCCCAGAGAGAAGCCCTGTGCTTGTCAGCAATGAGCACAG
>NW_027403723.1:0-2717 GCF_003265705.2 Callorhinus ursinus
ACTCCGCACTCAGCACAGAGTCTGCTTAAGACTCTCTCTCCCTCTCCTTCTGCCCCTCCCACCCCCCTACCCGGCCCCACCCCCGGGATCTCTCTCAATTAAATAAATAAATCTTACCCCCCCCAAAAAAATTTGTTGATTGAGGGGCACCTGGCTGGCTCTGTCAGTAGAGCATGCAACTCCTGATCTTGGGATGGCAAGTTCAAGCTCCATGGTGGGTGCAGGGATTATTTAAAATCTTAAAAAAAAAAAAAAAAAAAAATTGTTGATTGTGTTCTTCTATTTCCCTATGGTCTCATTTGTGATTTTTGGATCTATTTAATTATGAAAGAGATATAACAAATCTTCTAATATAACTGTATTTTCACCAAATTCTCTTGTGTTTTGAACAGGTTTTGCTCTTATATATACCACCTACTTGTTATGACTGTTACAGCTACTTTGTTAATTAATTGGGCCTTTCATTATTACATACCATCTTATTTCATTATATCCAGTGCATTAACCTTAAATTCTACTTTAAATTACATTATATTACCACCTCTGCTTTTATACTGTTTGCATTTGCCTGGCCCATCCCTTTATTTTCAACCTTTCATTATTTAAGTACTCCTCAATTCCATCTGACAATATGAGTTAGTAGAATTGGACCTATTCACATTTAATTAATGGATGTATTTTAATTCTGTTACTTCCTTCTTATGTTTAACATTTTTGACATTCTGTTCAAATCTGTGTTTGATTTAATCTTTTTATATCTGTATTACTATGTTGTGATTAAAAGAATACCAAGTTAGAAGTTAGGAGGCTGGGTTTAGTCTCAGCTCTCTTACTGAGGTCTAGCTAGGCAGGAGCTTCACTTCTTTAAGTCAGGCTCCCCCTTCCCATCAGGAATATAAAAATTCCTGCTTTACCTGCTAGTTATTTTGGGGGGAGGGAGGGTGAAGAACATCGGGGTAAGGGGACATCAAGAGGGATACTATAAAAGCTTTAAGGATCCAATAGAGAAATAATTATGAGGACCGAGATCCCCAAATTTGAGTGTGCAAACTTTAAAAGTATCAACAATAAAATGAGGTAAGTGCTCTGCTACCTCAGAGGATAGAGTAAATATGTCTTAAGAGTTGAGAAGGAGGGGATGCTGGGGGTGAGAAAAGATGTACAAAACCTTATGAAGATGAAAGTCTCAGAGATGAAGAATAACCTGGGAAGCCAGGGCTTGTTGTGATGACTACTTAAAAGGAGACAAACAGTATGATGGTTTTATGGCAGAAAGTAACAGCAAGATAAAAAATGTTTGGAGAGGAAAGAGGGCTGGGGAGAAAGGTCTTGTCAGAAACGGGCTGAATTCCAAGACTCCCAACTTGGCTTCTGCTGATGGACATGGGGCTGGCAGAGGGTTGGATGGTCTCATTCCAAACCAGTATCATTAATCAATAAATAAGAAATTAAATGACAACAAAACAGCTTGGAAATTAAGAAACACATCCCTAAATCAAAAATTTCAAATGTTCAAAGACAGCGAAACTGAAAATTCAACTATCCAGAGAGCAAGGAAAAAGAAACACACCCTACCAAAACCTATGGGGCACAGTAAACTTGTTCTTAGAGGACATCTTTATTAAGCAGTAAGGACTAAAAAGAAGGGAACTTAATACTACTCTTAAAAAACTAACAAAATAAACTAAAAGAAAAGTAGGAAGGAGAGAAGGAAAAAAATGAAGCAATTTCTCAAACACTTAAATAAATAGATTCCTCAGGATACCAGAGTGGCTCAGTGGGTGAAGTGTCCAACTCTTGATTTCAACTCAGGTCATTGTATCAGGGTTGAGAGATAAAGCCCTGTGTCAGGCTCTGCACTGAGGATGGAGCCTGCCTGAGATTCTCTCCCGCTCCCTCTGCTCCTCCCCCCACTCGCACATGTGGGCGCTCTCTCTCTCTGGAATAAATAAATAAAATCTTTAAAAAAAAAAGCAGAGAACTCGTTTTAAATTTTAATTTAAAAAAATAAATTTTCTAATTTTTTATTTGAAAAAAGTTTTACTCAAAGCACTCTTTACACTCAAAGGTCACCTAAAACAAGGTAAATTAAAAAATAAAAAACTTTTAAAAAATAAAAAATAAAAACTTTAACATGAAGCAAATTTTGCCTATTTAATCAGATTATATAAAATTAGTGTAACTAATTTCTCCAAGGATCTAACCTTCATTCTTAAATTTCAATCAGTTCTATCTATGCAGCTGATTAAGTACCATCATAAGGCCTTGCCATAAGCAGAAAAAGAAAACTGATGCCTTTTGTTTTTCCAAGCACCCCCTCACAGGAAACAAACAAAAAACCCAGTCAAAATATTCTTAAAATTGTGTGTGTGTATTTACTTTTGTCAGAAATATTAAATATTTGTTGTCTCATTCTAAGATTCAAATATACATATGCTGCATCTCCTTTTCTGATTTCCACATCACTTTTTTTTAATTTTTATTTATTTATTTATTTGACAGAGAGAGACAGCGAGAGAGGGAACACAAGCAGGGGGAGCGGGAGAGGGAGAACCGGGCTTCCCACAGAGCAGGGATCCCGATGCGAGCCTCGATCCCAGGATCCTGGGATCATGACCTGAGCCAAAGGCAGATGCTGAACGACTGAGCCACCCAGGCGCCCCTCCGCATCATTTTTTCTAATGTGTTTTAAACATTTTTATTCATTTTGGTAAATT
>NW_027403724.1:0-2717 GCF_003265705.2 Callorhinus ursinus
ACTCATTCTTCCCTGGCAGGAAAGGCTCCCTCCACCTCAGACTCAAAACCATGGTTTCAACCTCTCTTGTTACACACACTCTGCCTGGCAATGTGTGGCTTCTTCTCTAAGTGTGGCCTGCTTGCTAGACTCAAAGAGTGTTTTCTCATCTCGACATTTCACCAAGAGCCAGGTCATGGCAAAGTACTCACTCCAGACCTCAGGTTCCTATCATCACTTGCCTCCTAAACATCTCTCTGAAAAATTACTCTTTCTATTCTCCCCCTTCCCATGATGTGTGCCTCCCCCTGGTCTCAGAAGTTATGGCAACACCCTCCACGTTGTCATTTAGACTCCACATGGGGAAGAGAATGATTTTCAGGAGTGAACAAGTCAATTAGACATCAGAAGTCACCATATTTACCCCTCATCTAATTATACCCACGTCAAACACCAGTACTGAGAATGTAGGACAAAGAAAACCAAAGCCAAATCACTTACCATCATATTGTCGAGGCTGTATCTAAGAGACGAAGAAACAAAATTAAGTTTGATGTCAAAACGTATTACTAGTAAAAATCTCTAGTTTAGGTCAATACCGGAAAAGTCATCCAATAAAATTACAATAATCATTTTGTTTAGAAGAACGACTTCACAGGAGTAAAAAAAGAAGACAAAATGGGAATTTCCTGATTAAGTCATCATAGTTCACAATCCAATTCTGATAAAGAGCACAAAGGTATATAACTTATTTTTGACCCCAAATCTATTCACATTCTAGGAAATGAACGTTCAGCCTGTTCAATTTTGACAGTGTATCATGCAGACATTTAAAAAATATTCATTAATTCATCATTTCCGGAACTTTACTGCAACCCGATATCCACACTGAAGTTCAGAACATGGGATTATTATAAAATCCCGAAAGAAAGGAAATGGAAGGACGGGAGGAAGGAATGTAGGAAGGAAGGCTGGCAGGTGACTAAAACTCTGACAAAATTATGCCTTTTTCCTTGTCCAGAAAGCTTCTCTGAACTCTCACTAAGGGTTGGCTGTTTGCTGAATTCACACACAGTTACGGCACATCAGGTGCTATGATTGCCGGCCCATCTCTAATAGACCCTTTCATTAGTTTGGTATTAACTCTGCCAAACCTATGGGGCAGATTCCGTGCCTCTGTAGAGTTGCAGACATATATTAATATGTGGTGACAGTAGTTTATCCCCATTGCATCTGTTCACCCCAGGCCATAGGTGGGACTCAGGACACAGGTAAACTCTGGCAGTGATGCTCCTGTCTTGGAATGTGGTGGTGGAGGTTTCACGTGCTGAGACCTGTTTTTGGGTTTCAGCTTTTGTTGGTGCTGTTACTTTTCTGTCTCATCTCAGCCTATAGTTTATTTTGTGTGTGTACGTCTGTATGGATGCACAGGAGCTTCGTCATTTCCCGAGACCACCCTGCGGGCCTTACCCCAGCGGTCCTACCTTATCACCATTGCTGTACTATGGGCCACATTCACAGCCTGCACCCTGCTGGCCTCATGAACCTCACTGACCACCTCCACCTCCTGCATTTGGCAATGTGATCTGAACAGTAGGTCTTGACTTGCAAAGCATATCCATCTTTCTCCATGAGGAGAATTTGGAGATGTAGAAGTGGTACCCTAGGGCTTTGTATTGCAGGGGTTCCCCTGGCTAAAGACATTCCAAGATTCAACAGTTTCTACGCTATTACTACATTGTGGGGCTGTGTCGTTTTTCCGTTTTGATCTGAGTAACAGTTGTCTCTTGTAGAGAGAGAAAGTCATTTTTCAGAATGTCAGACATAACATTTTTCAGCCAGGGAATTTCCCACATTTTGGGCTGTTGAGGGATGAAGCACACTGCTCAGTTCATTTCTTTAAATAGATTTTATTTATTTATTTGACAGAGAAATAGAGAGAGAGCACAGGTAGGCAGAGCGGCAGGCAGAGGGAGAGGGAGAAGCAGGCTCTCCGCGGAGCAGGGTGCCCGATGCACAGCTCAATATCAGGATCCCGGGATCATGACCTGAGTCAAAGACAGACACTTAATGGACTGAGCCACCCAGGCGCCCCAGCTCAGTTCATTTTTAGCTGCTTGAGCCTGGACTGTTTTTTCCTTAGCTATGGAAACACCTGAAGGAAGGTGGCGGGCTGTGGTCCCTTCTTTGAGGGGGAAGGACAGGTCTTCCCCTTGTATTCAGGTGTCAGCAGAAACATGTGTGAAATGCTCTATATCTGAGAAGGGACCCGAGATTCGGAGCGAGGCAAATGTGATGGCAGCAGGTTTGGAGCCTTTGTTTGAATTCCGCACAGTCAATGCCGGCCTGAATCCACCTCCATCGGTTCTAGGGCTTTGGTCTGATGCTGAAACTGCTGGGGCTCCCATGAGGAACAGGGGCACCGAGGCTCATAGAGGTCCAGGGATGGGCAAGATAACTACTTTGGCCTCTACCAGGTGTTCCAGAAACTTCCCTTAGTGAACCACTTCCAGTCCTGGCCTTGTGTCTGTTGTATGGGTCCTGTAGTTTGTCTGTGGCGTCGTTTACCTTTCAATATTGGAGCGATTCACCCAGGGGCTGACAGGATTCTTCATTCCAAATGATCAACTTCGGTGGCACCTTCCAAAGCCACAGGTGCTAGGAGATGAAGGATGGCGGGGCGCTCACTGTGTGTGCGTGTGTGTGTGTGCATGTGTGTGGGTCCATCCACCTCTGCC
>NW_027403725.1:0-2715 GCF_003265705.2 Callorhinus ursinus
TGGAAATCGCTTTCTCTGCTGGAATCAAGATGTTCCTGGAACATGCCATCATTCACAGTCTTGTTTCTATGATGGAAGGAGATGGAATTCTCCCGACACTGCAACACATAAAAGCTAGAAGGCTATACCCTTGAAAAACCACGTTGTTGGTGAAAGTCGCGATCTCCATAGAATTATTTCCCTGCGCGACAGATCCTGCGCATTCCTGAGACTTCAACACACACCTGCTAGCAGGGTATAGGATTGAAGAATCCTCTGTGTCACTGAGACGTCCTTGAGGCACAGAGTTATTCCACTGTGGGAAGGATATGGCTGCTTCCTGACGCTTCAACACATACCGGCCTGTAGGCTTCTCACGGGAAGATATTTGTTGTTCGCTCTAAGATCCATTCTCCTCGGACTTGTGTCTAGCATCCAAATCCTGGCCCCATGGCTGCCCTTCCACACATAGATATGAAAGTGTTTCTACCGTCAGATATCGAGGTGGCACTTCAGAGTTCCATGGTCCATGGTCTCGTGTTTCAGAGTTTGTTTTATGGCACTTTCCTCCTGGGTATACACAGACATTGGAAAATGCTTGTTTCTTTGGAAAGCGAGAGTTTCCTTGAACGTCCTCTTCTAAACACACCGTTTCCACTAGTGGAACTAGAGGGCACCTTCCTTATGCTGCCACACATACGTGCTGGAAGGCTTCACGCTAGAGACCCTTGTGCACCTCGGAAAATTTCATTCTCCGAAATCTGGATTCTATGCCTAAAGATAAAACCCCTGCCCTATACTTCTACACCTATCAGAGAAATCGCTTTTCTCTTCTGGAATCTAGATGTTAGCGGGCAGCGGTTTACTTCAAACTCTTTTTACCCCAAAGGCTAGACTGAAGCACACTCGGGATTCCTCCACGCATATAGGCTCGGAAGCTTCTCATTTTAACCCCACAGTGTCTCTGGAACTTCCTTCTCCACAGAAGTCTTGTTCCAAGCGAAGGACACGGCATTATCCTAGGGTTAGAACACAGATATCTGTTAGAAGGGTTTCTTTCGATATGTCGAAAGACATATGTTCTACGTTGAATTTTGACTTAGTCACAGGCTTGCCCTCCGTGACGTATAAGGCACTTTCTGCTTGCCTCTAGGCATGAGATGCTTGAACGCTTCTCAGGGGAACCAACTTCCTCTGAGGGGAAAGTTGCATTCCCTAGAGAGTTCTTCACTGATAGAGGGATAGGGCATGTTTTGCATGCTTCGACACATTCAAGCCAGAATGCTTCTCGCTTCAGAAACTTGAGGTTCTCCGAAAGGTGCCTGCTCCATAGACTCTTTTCTAAGCCTAAGGACCTTTTCTGTTCCCTAGGCTTCCACACAGATCCTGGATATCGGCTTTCTCTCCTGGAAACACGAAGTTGGTGGAAAGTTGCCTTCTGGGACCTCTGATTTCTCAGAAGGAAATATATCGCACATTAGAACACTTCCATAACTGTGTGTTAGAAAGCGTCTCATTGGAGGGAACTTGTGTTAGCTGTCAGCTGCTTTCTCACATCCTCGTGACTCCAATACGCAGACTTTGCCCTTTGCCTATCCTTCTATACCGATACTGGAAATGGATGAGAACTCTAGAGAAAAGATGTTAACTCGAGATGGCGTTCTCCACAGGCTTGTTTCTCCGAGGGAAGGAGAGGGCCCTCTCTGGATGCTTGTACGGATATATGCTACAGGGCTTAACACGGGAAGAATTTGGTTGTTCGCTCCACATTGCGTTCTGCACAGACACGTTTCTGGGCATCAGGTCAAGGTCCCTTGTTTCAAATTCCACACCTTGACGTGAAATGGGTTCCATCTTCTGACCTCCAGTTGGCAGGGAAGGTTTCCATTGTCCGCAGTCTTGTTTCTCAGAGATCCTATTAGGGCAGACTCCTCAGGAAGATACACCGCACTGGAGAAAGCTTGTATCTTGTGACAGCAAGAGGTTCCTGGAACCAGATGCTCAACCTGACCCTCGCCCTCAAGACAAAACCCCCAGATTGGACTACAGCCCTTGCACATCAGGTCTGGCATCACCTAGGCCCTAACCGTGACTCTACCGGGCTTCTGAAGGGTCTGTTCCTGCCAGGAGCCTGGCTCCAATCCCTAGGGACTGAGGACACCTGACCAGGGCCAGAGGACTCAGCCAGCCACTAAAAAGGAAAACAGGCCATGGGGAAATCCGGAAAGCTTTGCAAGCAGGAGAACTGTGCCAGTCCATGCCAATGAACCACGAGGTCAACGTGCCCAGGCCGCAATCCCTGAGCCTGACACTGCCCCCTGACCCACGGCCTCAAATCCGTCCCCAGGAAGCTCATCACAGCACCTGCACATCAGGCCTAGCATGCTCCTCAGCCCCAGGCCTAACACGAGGTTGGCTTCTGAGTGTTTCTCCCCGAGCCTTCCTCCAAAGCACCAGGTATTCGGGACACCCGAGCAGTATCAAGGAACTCGGGCTGCCACCCACAAGGAAACTGCACCACTGGGATCTCCGGAAAGCATTCAGAGCAGAACGCTGAACACCCAAACCGGTGAAACTGCACTTTCTGCTCCACCTGGCGGCAAAGCGTGAACCTGACACTCAACCTGACTCCCGCCCTCAAGACACACCGCCCATCCCAAGCTAGCCACAGTTCCTGCACATGAGGAGTGCCGTGCACCTGTGCCCTAACCTTAACCCTAACCCTCACGTGGCTTC
>NW_027403726.1:0-2714 GCF_003265705.2 Callorhinus ursinus
AGTTTGAGAAGTTCTTTATAGATCTTGGATACCAGCCCTTTATCTATAGTGTTATTTGCAAATTTCTTTTCACTTACCTCAGAGGACTCAGCAGATTAAACACCTATCTGATAGCTGAGTGATTGTTACTGTGAAGATTCTTTTCCCTCCACCAAGACAAGACTCTGAAACTAAAGAAGATATTTCCTACTATATACAGCAAATTTCTCCAACCACATATCCAGCCCAATGCAATCACATCACTGTTCCTGGCTGACTTCCTCCCAGCTGGAGGGTAGACTCCCAACCTTACTTAACAAATGCCTGTTTTTCTACCACACGAGACACAGTTTGCATCCACACATTTGGGTGTCAGAGCCCAAAAACCATACCAAGGGAAAGTCAGGACATCACTTTAGATAAATATGGCCCTTTAAATTCACACAAATAATGACAATATAGACATGGAACAGTATCTGGTTTCCTTTGATCAAGTCCTAGGAAGGGAGTAAGAGCAGTTGTGTCATGAGGAGAACAGATTAGATAAATCAGTATATCTGATGACATTCTTTCAGGGATACTAAAACCTTGCTGACACATCTGTCCCTTGAATCTTGGACAAAACATCAAGACGGTGGGTTAGAATGTGCCAGCCCTCATTTCCCACAGACACTCCATAAAGCACAACATATGGACAAACATAGTTTTGTCAGAACTCCAGAAATCAGCTAAAAAGGTGCAAAAGCCACGTGAATCCTTAACCAAGAAAAAGTCCTTACTCAAAATGTTGGGAAATTTTGTGGAATTGTGCTTCCCCTTGCCATACCCCCAGCTGGAGCAGTGTGGTTTAGTCAGGAGGACACTTCTTAATTCTCAGTTCCATCATTTAGACAAAAGAAGAACATACTTGCTTATAAAGTACTGACTTGTGGAGGGATCACCATATGATTTCTGTCTGTCCCTGGCTCAGAACAGTGATGGGGAAAGTGGCATAGTTGGAAAACCTCTGATGGCAGGGACAATTGCAGTGGATCATTAAAGCAACATTTGAGCTACAATTTGTGGGGAAAGCAAGACATTACCAAAGAGACATTGAATACAAATCCAAGGCTTCTAGAAAAAAAAAAATGCAGGGATGAGAGTCTAAGGAAATTTAAAAGTGACTTGTGTGTGGAGAACTTGACCAAAACACACAGAAGTCCACCTTTACTTCTTTTATAAGATTTGAAAAACCAAACCTGAAAATTATTATAAATACATATTAATGGGCCCACACATACAAAAATCTCATCTATGATATCAGTAACGTAATGTATTGTAGAAATCATTTTTTTGTAATCCACATGTGTTGTGGACCGAATTGGGTCCCCTCTTAATTCATATGTTGAAATCCTAACCGCCATTATTTTATAGTGTCTGTATTTGGAAATAGTACTTCCAATAGGCAATTAAGTCAACATGGATCTTATGGGTCACCTTCATCCAATATATGTGATTTCATATAAGTGGAGTTTAAGATACAGACACTTTTAGAGTTACAGACATGTAAAGACAGAGAAGATGGATGTCTACAAGCAAAGGAAAGGGTTCCCAACAAAATTCAACTCTGCCAACCCCTTGACGTCCATCTTGTAGCCTCCAGAAAAGTGAGAAAATTAACTATTATTAATTACAACCCAGGTTGCGATACTTTGATATGGCAGCCCCAGCAAACAAATACACTATGGTAATGACAAATAAAGTATCAATAAACTACAGACAAAAGGAAATAGGAGGTAAATAAAAGCATCCCATTATTAAAAAATCAACAAAATGAAGGCATTAAAAAAGGTAATGAGGGACAGCAGTAGCTATAACAAGAAAACACTTAACAAAAAGGCATTGAGTTATTTTCCCACCAGTAATCCTATTAAATGTCCCATTCAAAAGATACAGATTGACAGAATGGAATGGATTTAAAAAGAGAAAATAACTATGCTGCCTACAGGATACTCTCCTTAGTTCTAAGGACAGACGTTGATAGATTGTTAATGAAACGATAAAAAAAAAGACTGTGCTGAAGTAGTAACCGATTGAGATCAGTGGCATTTATACTAATTTCACACAAAAATAAAACTGTAAGAAAGGAAGAGGACACATAACAATAATAATGACACTTCACAATTATAAATATATGTATACCAAAACCCAGAGATATTAAATATATATAGAAATTTTGGCATGATTTCTAGGGGAACATGGAAAATTTTCCAAGATAGACCTTATATAAGACCAATAAACATTCATTAACATTTTAAGAAGGGTAAAGTCATACAAACTAGCTTTCCTTATCATAATGAGATAGAATTAAAAATTTTATTTAATTTTGCTGAAGCAAATTTAAGATTGCTGAAGCACATCTGGGAAATCGAGAATATACGTGAAAATTTAATTACATACTCATAAACAACAAACTGGTCGAAGAATTAAACACAAGGGAAATTATAAATTATCCTGACAAAAATGAAAATAACACAATGTACCAAAATTTATTAGATATAGGAAAGGCAATATTAAGAGGGAATTTAGAGTTCTAAAAGCCCACTTTAAAAAAGACTGCCAACTTAAGGCTCTATGGAGATGGCAGAGTGGGAGGATCCTGAACTCACTTAGTCCCAGAGACACACAAGATAACAAACACATCCATGCAACTACCTCTGAAAACAACCCAAGGATTGTCAGAACAAACTCTCTAG
>NW_027403727.1:0-2714 GCF_003265705.2 Callorhinus ursinus
CTGTGCCAAATGGACCTGCTGTTTTCTCTGAACACTGACATCCTGTGAAAAGCTGCATCACTGACTCACATGCTGATGTTCAGAACTTTGTGTCTCCTGGAGCCAAAAGAGAGAAGTGCTGTCAGGGGGGGATGAGAAAGCAACTCCCACCTATGGCCTGCACACCTGCTTCGATTTCTGGGAGAAGGGGGAACACATGCTTCTTTTTAATTAGTAATTATCTTCATTTTAAAGTAGACCAATGACTTTGACATTTTGAATAAGTGAAATTACTCTTCCAACTGAACACCTCAACTCATTTGTTCCTCATGCAACTTGAGTGGGGTCTGGTTTACTCCAGGCTCCAGGACCTCACCTGGAGGATCCTCCTGTACCATCCTGACAGACCATTACCACCATCTCCGGGGGACATGAAACCATCCTGTCTTTGGGAGGACAGGTCTCCTTCAGGAGCCAGGGAGGCGACTGGCCCCTCTCCCCTCACGAGGTCCAGGACACCCGGGACATGCAAGAGATCTTCATCTGAGGAGGAGTCTTGGAGAGCAAGTGTGTGTCGTCAGCCCAGCAAGTGAAAGAAACAAACTCCAACGCTCAGTTTCCAACAGAAGCAGAATTTCAATGTACCATTTGGGGGCAGCCTCCTCCCCTCTTACGTGGCCTTGTGGTACCCCAAGGAAAGTCTTCTTTGTTCTACTTCCCTCAGAGAGAGGAGTTGGCCCCATGTCACGGGGTCCCAACTACATCCCCACTGCTGAGGAAGAGACACACACAGGGGCCTGGTGTCAGGAGTGTGGTCGGCCATTGCTCCTAGGCTCCCAGCCAGGGGCCTGGCGGCTGCATGGAAAAACTGAATTGCTTTTAGGGGAAGGAGTGCTCACTGCCCACACCGCTCACCATCCCCCTATGCACACTGCAATCCAGGCTCTCTACCCAGCTTACGTCAATCACCAGCACTCCACAGGTTCCTGCCATGGGAGGGATCATTCAGCATCACCCCATTGCACAGAGGAGGAGAGCGAGGCCCAGAGAGGGGAGGTAAATGGCTCCAGTCCCAGTGCTGGTCAGCAGAGAAGCTGGAAAGCCAGCCCTCCAAAGCCCCTGCTAGACCAGCCAGAGACTCCCTGAGTTGAAAGTAAGCCCTCCCCTGCCTAAGCAGCCACGCCCTGGCCCCTGACCTTCATGATGGCCTGTTCTTGACCTTGAAGGTGAGCTGATTGACTAGGGGCGGAAGTTCAGCTGCTGGGACAGGCTGGAGCTACAGGACGGAATGACACATCTGAGCTAGCACGATCCACACTCTGGTCTCCCTCCCGGAGCCTGACAAGGAGCTGGAATCTGGGTGCCCTAGGGGCCAGCACACAACAGGGTCTGCACTGACCAGGGATCCATGGCCCCCAGGGAGAGTCAACTCTGCCCTCTCCCCGCTCCTGCCTGGCCTCACCTTTCCTCACTGTGGGGCTGCAGGACCCGGGACCAGGCCCCATAGGGATGGCTCGGTTCCAGCTTGTAATGATTTCACAGCCTGTGGAGCCCCTGGGGCTGGAGGGAGCACTGGCTGTGGACAAGGACTGGGCTGGGGAGGATGCAGGGCCTTGTGGAGAGGGAAGGATGGGGCAGGGGCCGAGTCCTGGGGCCACTGCTCATGTCTAAAAAGGGCTGAAATCCCTGAATGTCTATGGGGTCCCTCATTACAGTAAAGACCCCCTTCACACTCGTGCATCCTGCTGGTGGGCCCCTACTCCCCGGCCTCCTTCCCGCCCCTCTGACTCCAGCCGGGGCAGCAGCCAGGAACAGGCTGGACCTCTGTCCCTGTTCCTGCCAGGAAGACAAGGCAGAAGGAGGAGAGGAGAAGGGGAAGGGCAGACTGATCTTCTCCTGTCCTGAGTCGGCCTCCACGGATGCCCCCAGGTCCTCTGGCCCAGACCTGCACTTAGCTGGGCCCTGAGAGGGAGTCTGCATTTCAGGACAGCTGGGTGGGAGGGGTATTAAATGACTTGTGTGTCCCCAGATGTCCTACCCAACTAGCCTTGCACCCTAAGGTCTGCTGTCCAGGTTGGGTGTGATTGCGGGGCCCAGTGGACTTTGGGGCCACAGAGCGGTTGGCTTGGTTATGGAATTTGGGGGACCAGTCAGGTTCAGAGCCATGGGTCTCATGTACATCCACTGCAGGGCTGGTTCACCGTACAGGTGCTGCGTGCAGGTCCCCTTTGCACACCTGGCCATGACACACCTGACTGGCACTCTCGGTGGGGAGACCTGGGTGCTTGGTGCACCTGTCCCCCACCTAAACCTGGAGGAGCGGCCACGTTCAAGCTTTAACATGTCCAACCCCCAGGAACAGTTGTGAACCTGGGTCAAGAGAGGCAGGCACTGGCCAAAGACAAATGAGGTATGCAGAGCCCAAGAAGCAGGGCTGCTCTCCAGTCCTAGGCCAGCCCCTACCCTCCCATGAGGTTCCCTTTGGGGGTGATAGCCCCTCAGATGCTCGGGGATAGCTACCAACCATGTCCCATGTGGGGACATGACCTTGGCATCCCCAGGCATGTAGAGGCATGCGCACCTGCAAACCCACCCACACACACCACTCTGACTGCCCAGCTGGGGGTCAGAAGGGGAGGGCACCCTGGGAGCAAGGTGGGGGACAAGGGGGAAAGAAGAAAGAGGTTTGAGACAGCTGGGCCATGGGGCAGGGCATCAGGACTCCTGGCAAGGAC
>NW_027403728.1:0-2233 GCF_003265705.2 Callorhinus ursinus
TTTTTTTTAATTTTTTTATTGTTATGTTAATCACCATATATTACATCATTAGTTTTTGATGCAGTGTTCCATGATTCATTGTTTGTTCATAACACCCAGTGCTCCATGCAGAACGTGCCCTCCTCAATACCCATCACCAGGCTAACCCATCCCCCTACCCCCCTCCCCTCTAGAACCCTCAGTTTGTTTTTCAGAGTCCATCATCTCTCATGGTTCGTCTCCCCCTCTGACATACTCCCCTTTTCTTCCTCTCCTGTTATCTTCTTCTTTTCCTTTTTTCTTAAAATATGTTGCGTTATTTGTTTCAGAAGTACAGATCTGTGATTCAACAGTCTTGCACAATTCACAGCGCTCACCGTAGCACATACCCTCCCCAATGTCTATCACCCAGCCATCCCATCCCTCCCACCCCCAACCACTCCAGTAACACTCAGTTTGTTTCCTGAGATTAAGAATTCCTCATATCAGTGAGGTCATATGATACATGTCTTTCTCTGATTGACTTATTTCACTCAGCATAACACCCTCCAGTTCCATCCACGTCGTTGCAAATGGCAAGATCTCATTCCTTTTGATGGCTGCATAATATTCCATTGTGTATATATACCACATCTTCTTTATCCATTCATCTGTCGATGGGCATCTTGGCTCTTTCCACAGTTTGGCTATTGTGGACGTTGCTGCTATAAACACCTGTGCTTTTTTTTTAATAAAGATTTAATTTATTTATTTGCTATATAAAGAGAGCAAATGAGAGAGAGAGAGAGAGAGAGAGAGGGAACACAAGAACGCAGCGCAAGCGCACAAGCAGGGGGAGGGGCAGAGGGAGAAGGGGAGAGGGAGAAGCCCAGGACCCGGGGATCTTGACCTGAGCTGAAGGCAGACTCCTAACCGGCCGCGCCCCCCAGGCGTCCAGAGAGCGTCCTGTTTGGAGTAAGGGTAAGCCCCTGCAGTCTGCACTTGGAGAGCAGTCGGGTGGGAGCAAGGTGGCATTGGAATGTAGTCCCTGCCGGCTCAGGGACTGTGTGGGCTTAGCTCACCCAGTACCCACACAGCTGGGCGAGAGCCGTGGCCCCTTCTCTGTTTCACCCATGGGTGGGGGGTGGGACCCATCAGCTCCCAAGGCTAAGGCACCACCCGGTCGCTGAGCCAGGACAGGGCAGGGCCCGGCTCAGCCCCGCCTCTGTATGGATCAGTCAGCGTCCGGGTCCCCCGGCTCGCTCCCCTGTCAGCCCGGGTATCAAAGACGTGGTGGGTTCACAAGACCCTGACTGGTGCCCTGTTTGTCGGGCCATCGCTCTGCCCCCTTGGGGGGCCCAGGTCGGGGGAAGGGGGCACGGGCGCGTCCTTGTGCGCGGGTGAGGGAGGGGCTGCGGTCTCCTCGCCCCAGGGTGGGACGGACCTTGTCTGAGCGACTAGCCTACTTGCAATTCCTAAGTGCTCAGAAAACGAAAACGAAAATGAGGAGAGGGTTCCTTTGAAAATCAGAGTCCCTGAAAACAGTCTTCCTTGGGCTTCTGCTCCTGCCTCCCCCCGGCCCAGGCCAGGACGTTGTCCCACGGGCCCGGCCCACCCGCCCTGCTCTCAGGCGCTGGAGGAAAGCAGTGGGGCACCTCCATCCGGTCCCGTTCTTGGCAGAGTATTGCATCCAGCACCCAGTTGTCTCTGCACTTCTGTCCCCATTTTACAGACGACAAAGCTGAGACTCGGAGGGGTCAATGGCTGGCTAGGGGAAGGTCAGTCTGGTGGCCGGTAGCCACAGAGCCCTGACTCTCTCCACAGAGCCGCTTGGCCCCCTGGCTGCCCCTGTCCCCACGGAGAGAGGTCTCCGCAAGGCCAGTGGGTTTGGAATGTGCTCCCGGGGAAGTGAGGAGTGTGGCCTGGAGAGCTGTGAGCGGCAGGCATCACTGAACCCAGCTTGCACCGTCCTCCTGGCACCCTGTGATGACTGTTGCTGTTGCTGTCCTCTGGGGGGTGAGGTCGGGCTGGAACAGCGGTCCCGTGTTCCTGGTTACAGGGCACCCTTCTGAGCCCAGAAGTCATCTGCTCGGGGCCCCTCTCCAGCCCGGCCTCCGACCTCCTTCACCTAAGTGACAGACAGCAGCCCGCCGAGGCCATGCCGGGGGGGCCAGAGGTCAGCCTCGGGGTGGCCCTCGAGTCCCGCCCAGCCTCACCACCAGAGTCCCGGCCTCTGCTGGGTGTTTCCCTGGACACAAAACTTGGTTCAGCTTCC
>NW_027403728.1:2333-2714 GCF_003265705.2 Callorhinus ursinus
GGTCTGCGTGGAGGACAGCATGACACCCAGAGTCATTAATGATCAGGGTAGAACGTGGTCGGGGGTGATGCCGCCCTGCGTGTCGCCACCCCGGTCTGGGCTAACGCCCACAGGGGTGCCCACAGCCCTGGAGCAAGGAGGCTCTTCTCGGTGCTGCCAGGTGACTCAGTTTCCTTCCTTTGGAGCAGCTGTCTGTGGGCGCGGTGCCCGTGATGCTGGCGGGTCTCCGTGTCTGGGAGCAGCCCTCAGTGCCGGGTGGTGATGCAGGCAGCGGCAGAACGCTGCTTCACAGAGATCCCTCGGATGCCCTTCCGAGCCCCAGGGCCAAGGACGCTGTGTCCTCTGTCCCCGCAGGTATTTCCACTGTCCAGCGGACAGCTC
>NW_027403729.1:0-2713 GCF_003265705.2 Callorhinus ursinus
AAAAAAAAACAAAAACAAAGGAGGGTTAATTTTTTACTGGTATGTGACAGGGAATTAGAATAATAGAAAGTGACAGACTAATCTCTCTCACAGACATGTATGCAAAACTTACTAAATAAATATAACAAATGGAATCCAGTGAATATATATACAATCATCAAGTGGAGTTTATTACAGAAATACAGGGTAGGTAGAATCAGTGTGTGCCACCTCATTAAGATTGAAAAAGTAAAAAAAATCATATGTTCCCTGAAAGATGCAGAAAAATGTACCTGATAAAATTTTGTTCCCACTCATTATTTTTTTTTAATGTAGCAAACTGAAGGTAGAACTGTAACTTCAGTTCTCTGAAGCATGTTTTTTTTTTTTTTTCTGATAAAATATAGTAACACAAATGACTAAACCCAATAGTGCAAGCACATTTCAAACCCCTACTTATGCCAGGGAGGTTAGCAATTTATTGACAAAATTTACTCAAGTAGCTTGCTCAGAGAATATTTTACTGTGCTTTCCTAACAGCTAGATGTTCTGAGTAACTTCAGGACTGGTAGGGACAAAGAGAAAAAAAAAAAAAAAAAGCAATTAGCTGGTCTCCTAGCCTTCCTCTACTACCTTTACTTTTAAGCATAAAGACCTAAATCCTAAATTCTCTTTAAAGAATAGGCTCAGAGATGAAAAGTAATTTGAAAAACGCTGTTATTGTATTCTAAAATGGCCTATGGAATATTCATCCCTTTCTCCACTGAGAATATCAGCTTTACCTATAATATGTTCTGTAGACTCTGGACTATACAAATTCAGGGATGTTTCTTGGTATTCTGGGACAAATATGACACCATCAACAGCTCTATAATTTTTCAATAGATGGTAGGTTAATTTCTCCCTTAAAATTTTTTTTCATATATTCTTAGTTATTTTCACAAGGAACTTCAGAAACCTCTATTATTTTTAAGTCATTTTGGGACAAATATTCAAAATAATTCAAAAATATTGAAAATCTCTAATATTTAGTGCCTCACCTAAAAACAGAATACGATCTCCTTTTATTAAATATATATACCATGTTGAGGGTTTTTTGTTTGTTTTGGGCTTTATTCATGAAATACCATAAAGTCATTCAAAGATACTTACATTTTGACACTAATTTTTGTTAAGAGAATATTTTTCTGTCATGTTCTAAACTGATTTTGATGGTATTGAGCAAATACATTTATATTTTAATTTCATGAAGGCTAATTTATGGAGCCCTCTTATTAGTCTAATTTTTTTCACTTAATTTGGGCATTTGATTCCTCTCAT
Source organism: Callorhinus ursinus (assembly GCF_003265705.2). Taxonomy (NCBI): domain Eukaryota; kingdom Metazoa; phylum Chordata; class Mammalia; order Carnivora; family Otariidae; genus Callorhinus; species Callorhinus ursinus. The sequence goes on from NW_027403729.1 coordinate 1,300, forward strand.
AAAACAGACCACAAAATAATTATAACATATACCTTGTGTTTTATGTTTTAATGAATTTACTAAAGCTCTGGAGTAAGATAAAATAAGTGTAATTTCCCAAAAATTTGAAGAAATTTTATGCCACTTTTTTTTAACCCTTCAGGGATAGTAGATATTTCCAGTGAAAATGGTTTAATATTCATTTTGTATTTAATATGGGATTGTTTAGAGTTAGGTGTAGTAATTTTGTAGGTGCCTGATGGAGGAAATCTTTCATTTACCTTTCAGTTAAAGTATGCTTTAAAGTTACACATTACATGCAGGGATATTCTGAATTTATATAAGTTAGAGGATTCCAAAATGTGTAAGTAAAATGATAAATCTGTATTGTCATCAATATGTCCCTACGATAGGGGGTGGAGCAAGATGGCAGAGGAGTAGGAGACCTGGATTTCATCTGGTCTCAGGAATTCAGCTAAATAGGGATCAAACCATTCTGAACACCTACGAACTCAACAGGAGATCGAAGATAAGAAGAGTAACAAAACTCTGAACAGAAAACCGACCACTTTCTGGAAGGTAGGACGTGCGGAGAAGTGAATCCGAGGTGATATTCGGGAGCATAGACGGCGGGGGAGGAGGCCTCCGTCGGCCACTTCTGGCAAGTGCTAGAGCCGCGGAGCACAAAATCGGACCTTTTAGAAGTCGGCTCCGCTGAGGGACATCGTTCCAGTGGCTAAGCGGGGGGTGGAACCCTCCCGGGACAGTGTGGTCTCAGGACCCTCAGGATCACAGAAAGACCGGGGGTGCCTGAGTGCAGCAGAGCTCCCAGGTATCAGAGCAAGGAAGCCGGCTGCAGAGACGGAGCCGAGGCGCGGGCTCTCAGCTCGGGGTGGCCATAAACTGTGATCCGCAGCCCAGTCGGGCCACTGCTCCTCCAGCAGGGACCCAACAAGTGGCAGAGCCGGGGAGACTCCCCTTCCTCCCCCGGGAGGAGCGGCGCGGGAGTGCACCGCAGGGATCTGCTGGGTTTGGAGACTCCACACGGGGTCGGGTGCCAGAGATAGAAACGCTCGGTCACAGGCCGGGTGAGCACGGAGTGCGGCCGGAGACCGGGGACATGGGAGTGACTGCTTTTTTCTGGGGGCACACTGAGGAGCGGGGCCCGAGTTCTCAGCTCCACCAGGCAGAGATTGGGAGGCCACCATTTTCACCCTGGTCCTCCAAAGCTGTACCGAGAGCTTGCAGGGAACAAAAGCTCCTGAGAGCAAACCAGAGCAGCTTGCTTAGCCCGGACTCAAAGGGTGGGGCAATTCGGCCTCCAGCAAAGACATTTGGGAACCACGGCAACAGGCCCCTCCCCCAGAAGATCAGCATGAACAGCCAGCAAGCCAAGACCAAGTTTACCGATCAAGGAGAACGGGAGAACTCCAGC
>NW_027403730.1:0-2712 GCF_003265705.2 Callorhinus ursinus
AACTACAGGATCACGAGGGCAGAATTCGAGAGATAAGTGATACGATAAGACGAAACAACATTAGAATAATTGGGATCCCAGAAGAAGAAGAAAGAGAGAGAGGGGCAGAAGGTATATTGGAGCAAATAATAGCAGAGAACTTCCCTAATGTGAGGAAGGAAACAGGCATCAAAATCCAGGAGTCACGGAGAACCCCTCTCACAATTAATAATAATAGGTCAACACCCCGACATCTAATAGTAAAACTTACGAGTCTCAGAGACAAAGAGAAAATCCTGAAAGCAGCTGGGGAGAAGAAATATGTAACCTACAATGGTAGAAACATTAGATTGGCAACAGACCTATCCACAGAGACCTGGCAGGCCAGAAAGGACTGACATAATATCTTCAAAGCACTAAACGAGAAAAATATGCAGCCAAGAATACTATATCCAGCTAGCCTGTCATTGAAAATAGAAGGAGAGATAAAAAGCTTCCAGGACAAACAAAAACTAAAGGAATTTGCAAACACGAAACCAGCCCTCCAAGAAATATTGAAAGGGGTCCTCTAAGCAAAGAGAGAGACTAAAAGCAGCATAGATCAGAAAGGAACACAGACAATATACAGTAACAGTCACCTTACAGGCAATACAATGGCACTAAATTCATACTTTTCAAGAGTTACCCTGAATGTAAATGGGCTCAATGCCCCAATCAAAAGACACAGGCTATCAGATTGGATTAAAAAACAAGACCCATCGATATGCTGTCTGCAAGAGACTCATTTTAGACCCAAAGACACCCCCAGATTGAAAGTGGGGGTGGAAAACCATGTACCACGCTAATGGACACCAAAAGAAAGCTGGGGTGGCAATCCTTATATCAGACAAATTAGATTTTAAAACAAAGACTATAATAAGAGACAACGAAGGACACTATATCCTACTTAAAGGATCTATCCAACAAGAAGATCTAACAATTGTAAATATCTATGCCCCTAATATAGGAGCAGCCAGTTATATAAGGCAATTAATTACAAAAGCAAAGAAACACGTGGACAACAATACAATAATAGTGGGGGACTTTAACAGCCCCCTGATTGAAATGGACAGATCATCTAAGCAAAAGATCAACAAGGAAATAAACACTTTAAATGACACACTGGACCAGGGTGCCTGGGTGGCTCAGTTGGTTAAGCGACTGCCTTCGGCTCAGGTCATGATCCCGGAGTCCTGGGATCGAGTCCCACATCGGGCTCCCTGCTTGGCGGGGAGTCTGCTTCTCCCTCTGACACTCTTCCCTCTCGTGCTCTCTATCTCTCATTCTCTCTCTCTCAAATAAATAAATAAAAAATCTTAAATGACACACTGGACCAAATGGACTTCACAGACATATTCAGAACATTCCATCCCAAAGCAACAGAATACACGTTCTTCTCTAGTGCCCACGGAACATTCTCCAGAATAGATCACATCCTAGGTCACAAATCAGGTCTCAACCGGTACCAAAAGACTGGGATTATTCCCTGCATATTTTCAGACCACAATGCTTTGAAACTAGAAATCAATCACAAGAGGAAAGTCGGAAAGAACTCAAATACATGGAGGGTAAAGAGCATCCTACTAAAGAATGAATGGGTCAACCAGGAAATTAAAGAAGAATTAAAAAAATTCATGGAAACCAATGAAAATGAAAACACAACTGTTCAAAATCTTTGGGATACAGCAAAGGCAGTCCTGAGAGGAAAGTATATAGCAATACAAGCCTTTCTCAAGAAACAAGAAAGGTCTCAAATACACAATCTAACCCTACACCTAAAGGAGCTGGAGAAAGAACAGCAAATAAAGCCTAAACCCAGCAGGAGAAGAGAAATAATAAAGATCAGAACAGAAATCAATGAACTAGAAACCAAAAGAACAGTAGAACAGATCAACGAAACTAGGAGCTGGTTCTTTGAAAGAATTAACAAGATTGATAAACCCCTGGCCAGACTGATCAAAAAGAAAAGAGAAATGACCCAAATCAACAAAATCATGAATGAAAGAGGAGAGATCACAACCAACACCAAAGAAATACAAACAATTATAAGAACATATTATGAGCAACTCTATGCCAGCAAATTAGATAACCTGGAAGAAATGGGTGCATTCCTAGAGATGTATCAACTACCAAAATTGAACCAGGAAGAAATAGAAAACCTGAACAGACCTATAGCCACTAAGGAAATTGAAGCACTCATCACAAATCTCCCAACAAACAAAAGCCCAGGGCCAGATGGCTTCCCAGGGGAATTCTATCAGACATTTAAAGAAGAATTAATACCTATTCTCCTGAAACTGTTCCAAAAAATAGAAATGGAAGGAAAACTTCCAAACTCATTTTATGAGGCCACCATTACCTTGATCCCAAAACCAGACAAAGACCCCATCAAAAAGGAGAATTACAGACCAATATCCTTGATGAACATGGATGCAAAAATTCTCACCAAAATACTAGCCAATAGGATCCAACAGTACATTAAAAGGATTATTCACCACGACCAAGTGGGATTTATCCCTGGGCTGCAAGGATGGTTCAACATCCGCAAATCAATCAACGTGATACAATACATTAACAAAAGAAAGAACAAGAATCATAGGATCCTCTCAATAGATGCAGAAAAAGCATTTGACAAAGTACAGCATCGTTTCTTGATCAAAACTCTTCAGAGTATAGGGATAGAGGGTACATACC